>NC_045755.1:5351859-5373207 GCF_008692095.1 Etheostoma spectabile
GCCGAATCTCTGGGATCTCTGTTTTTTTCATTTTCAATCATGACGTCTATATTACTATTTGCTAACGTTAGCGCCATCAAGTTACAATGATTTGCAGTTAGTGAATGCCGGCACAAAAATAAATAGTAAAGTAAAAATATCTGAAAAATCAAAAGTATTAGTGCTTTGTTACTTCCCATCTCTGAAAATGTATTTAGCTAATAGTGTATTTAGCTGCTCAGATTAACATACTGTACATACACAGTCATTTTGGAACTCTTGATATGTTTACTAGATACTTTATTTTTTTTTTTTTAATCATAAGAAATTGTCAGTATTTATCAAAATGTTATATTGTTGGTTAAACACAGAAAGCACAGTAAAGTGATTTCCACTTAGTGGAACTGGTCTAACAAGAGTCTACAGCCATGCTAGCAGCTCTGACTCTGTGGCGCTACATGCTCAATGCTAATGCTAACATGCTCACTATGCTAACATGCTCACAGCTACATTGTTAAAATGCTAACATTTATCAGGTTTGTTTATAGTGTTAACTGTTTTAGTTTAGCTTGTTAGCATGCTAGCATTTGCTAAACACAAAGTACATCTGAGCCTGATGGGGAAAATATTATTTTTTTAGTGTTGGGTAAATTACAATTTTGACCTGCTGATGGCACTACATGAAAAGTGACCTGATTCACCAAAGCATGTTTTTACAGAAGTGATGTAAGAATAAAGATTTGGCTTTGTAGGGAAGGTATTGTATGTAACAAAAAAATGTCAAATGTAATGTAAACTTAGTCTAAAGTCTTCTTGGTCTACATACAAGTCACCATGAATCCATGTAAAAGCTAAAGTCATGCCTCTGCTTGTAGGTGAAGGCAGTGAAGAGATCGGGAACATGATTCAGAACTACATCAAAGAAATTGAGGAGCTCAGGTATGGGGTGACCACTTAGTTCATTTATTTTGGTATTATTCTTTTAATCAGCCATTTCTAACAATTAAAAACAGTTGTTCATGCTGTGTGACGGTAAGAACTGTTATGTTTCCCACTTGGATTCAGAAGCAGACACTAAGCAGAGGTAGAATCAACTCAGGCAGGTTTATTACAAAAATAAAATGTGCAATAAAATGATAAAAACAAAAGGGGCAGTGGTGGAAAGTGGACACCACACGAGATGGACCGGCAGCGCACACACACAGGCGGGCCAGGAAAAACCACAGTATATCAAACAAGGGACCAAAAAGGACAAGATATAGTAATCTCACGGAACTATATTTATTATTAGTTATAGTTGTTATTATTATTTTTTTAATATTATTATTATTTTATTATTATAGTTTAGCCGTAGCATTGTTATCTCAGAGGTGACTGGATAAACTGGCGAAGACTGAGACGCTGCCGTTGATCAGGTGAGGAGAGCAAGGGAAGCTTAAGAGACACTACTACCACACACACACACACACACACACACACACACACACACACACGTGCGCGCGCGCGCGCACACAAAAACTGGTCAGAACATGACAAACAATGACAGACAGAAACAGCAGGGAGGGGGAAATAGAGGGAACAAGAGGACTGAGGGAGTGGCACAGCCAGACGATGACAGTAACACTCTCATTCCCCCCCCACCCCCCCCACCCCCCTTCCTCTCAGAGCTAAACTACTTGAAAGCGAGGCTGTGAACGAGAGCCTCAGGAAGAGTTTGTCTCGGGCCTCCACACGCCCCTCGCTTTACGGCGGCACCGGCGGCTCCTTCTCCCCTGCCCTACTCGCCCCTGAGAAGGAGGCCAGCGACGTCATCGAGATGGCCAAGAAAAGCCTGGAGAAACTAAAGAAGAAGGAGAGGAAGAAGAAGAAGAGGTATAGTTTATCTCCCTGTTCCCTGCATTAGCACTGCACACCCGGATGTTGGTCTAATGGAAGGAAGGCTGGATTTAGACAAGATGATAGCAACAGCTATTAATGATGATGGCTGTCTGTCGAGGTCTGGCACGCTGCGGCACACTGATCATTGCATTCATAGTGAGCAATTTCATTTGTGATGTGGTCATTTTGTTTTTAGCAGGACTCTTTAAATCTGTCTTTGTCATCTGCATCTCCATAAGCAGTGTTCCTCATTCAAACACACTGTTTGGGAGAGTCTCTGCACTCGCCCCGCCTTTCTTGCTGCTCTCTCACTTTCTGTTTTTCTCCTATATCCTGTAATATCCCCTCACTTGCCCTAACTTCTGCATCCCGTCTGCCCCTCTCTATCTCCACCTCACCTCGTTACCTCACCATCCACACCTGCCATCCTTTTCTCTGAAGACTGAGGCGATTTGAGGAGAGTCACCACCCCGAGGTTGAACACACCAGGTTGGCTGCATCCCACCCAGGATTGGGTCAAATCTGAAGCTGGGTCAATCACTAGCAGTGCAAATCATGTCTTTTTGTGCTCAGATTGAAATGCACCAAATAATCAAAACAATTTCAGTTGATTGTTTACATATGTGCCAGCCCAAATCTCCTTTTCTAAGTTCCCTAAAGTGACTAACTTCTTCTGCACCCATAGGTGGTTTACCCACCTGGAGGGAAGCAGATATTCTAACCTCTTAACCCTCTGTTCTGTCTCTCTTTCCCTCTTCACTGCAAATAGCAAGATGTTGATCAGATCTCATCATGAGTGTCCAAACCACACGTGGCAAACTTCTGGCCCGTGAGCTAAATCGGGCCCCTCGCAGATTTTGTTCCAGCCCGCATATCAATTTAGATTCACAATACAATTTTGCCCCGCCACGTTTTTGTCACTTTTTCATTTTTGTCTTTCTATGATAGCTGAGGAGCTTCCTGACTTTTTTAGGGCTTTATGTCGCCCAAACTGTAATTTGAAAGGTAAATGAGACATGCAATAACACAGTCAGAGACTTTTCCTCTTAAATTAAATAAAAGCATCATAATACACATCTCCACATGTCTGGCTCTTGATATAATTCTCTTTTTCCATTGTGGCCCTTAGTGAAATTGAGTTTGACACTCCTGGTCTAAACCTTAAAAGGAAGAATAAAAAAATGGGGTTGGAGTCAAAATATCAAGATTGATGTTAAAAATAAAATCATGTTTTTATGACAATGGTTAGTAGAATACGGTCAACAAATCTTAGTAGTGTGTGCCGGCCTTCAAAATCAGTTTGTAATAATAACTGTTACTGGTGATCACTTAATCATTTTTGTCTTTCACTGTCCCAATAATGTCACACACCATGCAATCACGATCAAATTATTCATTAATCCACTGATTCCACATCTGCTCCTGATCAAATGTATACTAATTTGCATGTGCACTTTACCCATCTTTGTTGTAATTTGAATTGCTGTTAATTTCCAATCGGAGCTGCTTTGTAAGCGCTCGGTTGGCAGCTGAGTAACTGTGTTTTCTTCTTTCAGTGTAATCAGAGAGGAAGTGCCTGACAACGACCACGAGCGGGGCAACGAGGAGACAGAGGTGGAGAATCCCTAGATCAAGCTTTTTAGATTTCTGTTTAAAGATCACACAGTGTGTGATTTTACTGTCTTCTTCACACGTACTGTATATGCGCGTATATGTCGACAGGAGGGCAGCGACCACGAAGAGGGCGAGGATGCAGATGGAGAGGAGGAGGACTTTGACATGGCGGGAGATGAGACGTCCGACGATTCTGACTCTGACGAACTGGAGGAGAAAGGTAAAATTAGCCGTTGTGTACGGCTTCTTTTCTGAAGTCCCGGTAGGCGGTATATATGGAAGAGGAGTCAGGATCTGACGATGTGTGTTGTGCGCAGAGAACGTCCAGGCCGACCTAGCCAACATCACCTGCGAGATCGCCATCAAGCAGAAGCTGATAGACGAGCTGGAGAACAGCCAGCGGCGTTTGCACACTCTAAAACAGCAGTATGAGCAGAAGCTGGCCATGCTGCACAACAAGATCAGAGACACCCAGCTGGAGAGGGACAAGGTGCTGCATAATATGGGTAAGAGACACATTCAAACAGATGCTTGACTTTAGGGACGGACATTGTAACGGGTCCCTAAACACCTCTCTGAAACAGATAAGATAAGGGAATCTACTCAAGTAGAGTGTTTCATTGGCTGATCTGTACTTGTAGGATATTAAAATGTTGGGTAGTTTAATTTATAATAAAATATTTTTTAATACTTGTGTTTTGTGTGCAAAAAATTTGTAAAGTTTGTAAAGTAACTAGTAACTAAAGCTGTCAGATGAATGTAGTGCAGTAAAAAGTAAAACCTTTCTGAAATGTAGCGGAGGAGAAGTAGAAAGTAGCAGGAAAAGTAAAGAAAGTACAGTACTTTCATTCCATTCCACCACTGCTGAAAACTTCATCGTTTCGTTGTTCATCTTCAGGTTCAGTGGAGACGGGTACGGAGGAGAAGGCCAAGAAGATCAAAGTTGAGTATGAGAGGAAGCTGAGCTCCATGAACAAAGAGCTGCAGAAGCTCCAGTCAGCCCAGAAGGAGCACGCCCGCCTGCTGAAGAACCAGTCGCAGTACGAGAAGCAGCTCAGGAAACTCCAGCTGGATGTGACCGAGATGAAGAAGACCAAGGTAAAGGAATAGGTTGTGTTCCTTTTAGATTTTTTAACTTTTACACTTGTCGTAAACCCAGATCTAGGTCACAACAAAAAACTGGGGAAGCGTCACAAGATGCCAACAAAAGACTGTATTACAATAGGATATATAAGGTATATACTATATACTAAATACATTTGATACAAATACAAAAGGAACATCCGAACCAAACAAAAACAATTGCAGGGCTTCCGGTGAGCAACCGAGCTCCTCTTCTTGTTTCTGTGCTGAGTTTCTCCTGCTGTGTTGTGTTTATCCACCAGGTGGCGCTGATGCGTCAGATGAAGGAGCAGCAGGAGAGGAACCGAGTCACAGAGTGCAGGAGGAACCGGGAGATCGCCTCTCTGAAGAAAGACCAGCGCCGATCTGAGGTGAGAGAGATGGACACACTCGCAGAGGGCTATACAATTTGAAGTTTAAATTTTACATATAGTCATATTGCCAAAGTACTTGTGTTTGGTTTATATTACACATGAGCAAATACATAGTCAAGGGTGGGGGTTGTGCAGTGATTCGTAATTTTAATCGCGGTTACGATTTCTGCTCCTAACGATCACAAAACACATAGTAAACCTTTTGCAACTAAACTGTTATTTTGTCTTGTGTTTTGAAAAACATAAAAAAAAATTAAGGGGAATTTTGTGTTTTTAATATTGATTTGTTTAAATGTTTCAGATTTTAAGTTTAATAAGTGCAACATTTTTCCAAAAGTCCACTAGTAATCCTGTTCGACGTTTACCAAAATAATCCAGATTAGGATTTTTTCCCCGTAATCGAGCAAACCTAGTCAAGAGTAGACCCACCTTAACGCGTTTTTACAATGATACAACCCGTTTACCAACCTTTTTATTTTCCAACTTTCATTCCATCTTACAGCACCAACTGAAGCAGATGGAGGCCCAGAAAAGACAGCAGGAGTTGATTCTTCGCAGGAAAAATGAAGAGGTGAGACACACAGTCACAAAGTGGAGAGTACGGCCAATATCACTGGGTTTGCATCCACTGTTGTTTCCCGCTAATATGCGAAATGACTCTCTTTTTGTGAACAGGTGACAGCTCTTAGGCGGCAGGTGAGGCCCCTGTCTGGGAAGGTGAGCAGGAAAATCAGCTTACCTGAACCCCCCCAGGAGCCGTCGCATAGAGCCACCCCAGGAAGGATGAGTACATCAGGAGCGTCTGCAGTCAATGGAGCCAGGTGTGGTATCTGAGCGTGTTTGTGTGCGTCGCACAGTTGAGAGTGCGTGTTTAAACAGTTTGAAAAGAGCCGTATCTTTCTTCTCAGGAGTTCCCCGGTGCGGATGGGAAGTACCTACCTCAGCAGGACGGCAAGGGCCAAATGGCAGTCACTGGAGAGACGTGTCACTGACATTATCATGCAGAGGATGACCATCTCTAACATGGAGACAGATATGAACAGACTGCTGAAGGTAACGCATGACTTCATCAGATTCAAGATGGACCGGATAAATAAAGCAGTGTAAACTATAGTTCCAAAAACCCAAAGCTTGACAAATGTTTTGTTGTGTTACTATAAATAGCTTTTTTTGTCCCTTATTCTTCTTTTGTTTCTTTCCTTCTTGTCTCTTCTCAATTCTCTTGCCCTAAACCTCACAACCGCTTTAGCAACGGGAGGAACTGACCAGGCGGAGGGAGCGTGTGTCCAGAAAGAGAGAAAAGATGGCAGTGGAGGGTGCAGATGCCGACCGCTCCCTGGCCTCCCTGAACGAAGAGCTGGAGTCTCTGAGCGCCAACATCGACTATATCAACGACAGCATCGCCGACTGCCAGGCCAACATCATGCAGATGGAGGAAGCCAAGGTGAGGTGGTGGGGCATCCCAGGAATATTATTCCTTGGTAGTCATGATGCTAGTGGTTGTAATGCTTAGTAAATGAAGATGAAGTTGGGTAAAAGAAGCGTTCAATGGATCATTGTGCACAGTGATGTGTATCACTAGCTTATTAGCTTTACTTTGCTTGTACTGGACTGTAAAACTCAGTCAAACAAGTGGGAAATAATTGCACAGTTCAGCGCCACTGACCACCCCTACTAAATAAGCACCAGACATCAAACAGCTTACTTGTTAGAGTAACAATGGCTGAATACAACATCAACCACAACCCATTACTACAGCCAAAAGCGTAGGTCCAGTGGCCTAATGATGCACACTGAACAAGAGTTAAATTGACAAAATGTAATTACAAATGTGTTATTTTAAGAGCATTTTGTTCTGCATGGCTGCACATATGGCACATCCACTCTGTCAGACTCCCACGATGCTCCACACATACTGTAGTTTTTGATGAACTGTTATTGAGCTGAAAGAATGAGCAATCAGAAGTTACAGCAGGATGAAAAGTGGCTTCCAAAATCCTGTGGCTGCGGTCACTGGTGATAAACTGCAATGATGATGATCGGTTAAAAGCCTGAGGGCTACAGTGTTAGCACTGTTAGAATACTGTGTAAGATTATATGTTCAATACCTGTGGGGGCTTTGGATTGTGTTGCTAACTAACAGCTAGTATGAAACAAGTGAGTAACTAAACTATGGTGCACCATTGAAACTTGAGGAATCAGCTATTAAAGACTTTAGTAATGTGTAAATTGGAAACATTTATACTGCTGCTGCCCAATTGAAAGCCTCCTAATACCTATGTTAACAGGAAGTCACTGTACCGTTAATAGCTGTAGTATAACTTTGAAAAATTACAGTTTTAGGAGGCGAAACTGATCCTTTATAAATGTAGCTATCTGCATAAGAAATATATGTGTCAGAATTAGTTATACAGTTTACAACGAGAAGGAAATCTCTGATTAAGCTAACCTAATATGACATTATTCGGCCTTTTAGGCTATTAACTAACATTTTTTAGTTTGAATTAGCTAAATTGGGTTATGTATGTGAAATGTAATTTTAAACCATATATGTATATACAAGCATTTGAATCAAATGTCATGCCCGCAGTGTCAAACATATTCCCACAACCTATTTTACTTATCAATCTAACCGAGCAAACGTAAGCAAGCTGAGGTTAGCTTTGCAAGTAGCTTTAGTTAGCTACGCAACACCCGGCAGTTGGGTGTGAGTATTTATAAACTTTCATAGTCATGGTTCCATTATGGACTTTTTCGGCATAAGAACTAGCTTTAGAGGTGCTAGTAGGCTGTTTTTGTTACATTTGGACAGAGCCAGGCCAGTTATTTCCCTTTTTTTCCAGTCTTTAAGATAAGCTAAGATAACTTAACCGGCTGCTGGTGGTAGCCTTTTATTTAACAGACAGATATAAGAGTAGTTGCAATATTTTTGTCTTTCTCCAAGTAAGAAAGTATATTTCCCAAATTGCACAATTTTTTTTTACAATGAATGTGCTTGTGTTCTGCTACAGGAGGAAGGAGACACAGTGGATGTTACTGCGATGATCAGCTCCTGTAATTTATCAGAAGCCCGCTTCCTTCTGGATCATTTCATGACTATGGCCATCAGTAAGGTACCGCGCTTACTTACTTAATGTTATTTCAGTCTTAATGTCATCAGTGTGTCTTTGTTTGTGTGTCTTTGACAACAGGTAAAGTCTGGTTTTTGTATTTTTCTGGAAGCCACTTATTTTACCTGATTAAACCCTTTGCTGTTACCTTTATTAAGACTGCTAGCATTAAGATTGATCATGAAACCCCACCCCAGCAAGTTAATCAAGCAATACCCATATATACCAATATAAAATATAATATAATAAATGGACTGTATGAATTTCATTGAATTGTGATTACTTGTTTATACCGTTGGTTGTTGTGGCAACTTGCATATAATTTGTCTGTTCATCTTAATCTTGCTTTCGTAGTCATGGTTCCATTATAAGATTAGATTGAATGAGACTTTAAATGGAACAACTTGATTAAATTAGGCTTTAATTAAATTAGATACGATTAGATTTGATGAACCCTAATTGGTCCAGTAAGGAAATGAAATCGATGCAGAGGCAAAGAACAAGACAAATAGAACACATTAGGGAGTGGAAGTAATTACATAGGTAAAGATACAGAACCTACATTGGGTTGGCCTGTTGAGAGATACAAACAGTAAAAAAGAATGTACTGCCGTGTCTCCAGTGATAACCCGTCTCCTATGCCATCATGTGTCAGGGCCTGCAGGCGGCTCAGAAGGATTCCCAGCTGAAGGTGATGGAGGGCCGGTTGAAGCAGACGGAGATCAACAGCGCCACCCAGAACCAGCTGCTGTTCCACATGCTGAAGGAGAAAGCAGAAATCAACCCGGAGCTGGACGCTCTGCTGGGCAGCGCTCTGCAAGGTGGGAAACAACAACGCATCCATACCGGTCTGAGCATGTCTGTCACAATCACTTTTTTTTTTTGCTGCATTTTATTTTGTAGGCCTCACTTCTTTGTAGTTGTGCAAAAACAATTGATGCTTGAAATGCAAAAACATCAAGGCCTGTAAAATAAAGAGCGGCCCTTTTCTCATCTTTGGGTTGGATTTTGATTTGATTTGTTTTCTCTGTTGTGTTGGTGTGAACTCAGAGTTAGGTTACCTGTCACCAGGTGAGTACGGGTTGAATAGCAATGTGTTTGAGAGAGCATGGCACATGCGCACTACAAGATTTCCACAACATTTTACCTCTAATTAAAGGCATATATGCAAGCAAACTAAAAGATTAAATTAAATTTATGTTTAGAGCTGTTTTTTGTCTTCAAAAAACTTTTATTTATAACATTCACAAAGAGTTACAAACGAGACGCTGGGACATAGGAACGCGTCCCAGGGCTTTAGAACCTTTTTTAAACTTTGGTCCCACAAGTACATTTAATCTTTGTTAAGTGATGTAACAGCGCAATGTCTGGCTTTTTTTTTTACAAAAATTATATTTAAAGACTTGGGATGTAACAATACATTCAAATCACGAATTTATACGATTTACGATTATAGTAACATAATGAACTGCAGACAAATGACAGAACAATATTACTTTTTTTTATGTAAACTGTACAAAACAACATATGCGTCCTGTAAAGGGCAGTTGGAATTGGATTTTAGCTTAAATTACAAAAATTACATTTTTAAAACAAATCCCACATCAAAATTACTAAATAAATAGCCGACTGAAGTCAAACAAGTGAAATTGAAATTTATATCTCAACCAGTTTTAATCTTTAACTACTTTAACTTAAACTATTTTTAACCGATTCACAATTGTTACATCCCTACTAAAGACCCAAGGTGACTGTCTGACCTTTATTTTTTATACTTGATGCATTAATGTGCTCCTGATAACTATATTTCTACCCTAGATTCAGAAATCTTGTAGCGTGCATCAACCCGCCCCCATTTAAAAACTAACCCAGTTGAAATAACTCTGCCATGTGCATGGTGTGTTGTGTTAAGTTTCCCCTGTTACATCACCTGCTAGCACGTCCCTCTCACTCAGATCACTAAATGTAAGCAGCAGTAAAACATCCACGCTGCCGCAGGACCCAGAGCTTAAATGTACACAGCAGTCTGTGTGTGTGTCTTTCTGTGTTTGTGTCTTCCTGTCTCTCTTATGCTTTCTCCATTCGTCCTTTACACGGGATAAATACTCCCAACACCTTAGCTTCCAGTAACACAATTCCCCCCAATTGTCACCCTTTATCTAAAACTAAACCCAGTGGCCCCTGAGCTGCTGCAACCGTAAAATCATTGGCGTTGGATGCTGTGTCTTGCAAGATTTCTTGAAAACACAGTTTGGAACCCCAATTGAGAAATCCTATTTTTCACAGAAAATGGAGAAGACAGCAGTAGTGACGAGTCCACCCCCAGTCCAGCTGCAGAGGGCAGGTAAATACAGACACACATATTCCTTTATTTCATATAAAAAATTCAACAGCACTTATTTTGACCTTGATACTGTTATACGTATATTATATATGTGCAGAAAAATGGTATTTATGTTTTCATGTGCCATGTTTAACTGTTACACTAAATAGGTTTTTCTCATAGTAGGAAAAGCACAGGTGCAATTGATGACTTTAATTATGGCCAGTGTTGCGGAGTAACTAGTAACAGTGTTACGTAATACTTTTTTAAATTTATTTAAACTTTGTTTGCATTTTTAGGCCTTTATTGAGGGGGAATGACATGCAGCAAAGCACCATATGTCAGACCCAAACCATTGCGTAATTTAATTACAAAATAAAGGTAACTGTAATCCATTACAGTTACTTGGGAAAAAGTGTAATGAAAAAACTTACCTTTGAAAATGATTACACTGGGTAACCCCCAATGTAATCATTTTTGTAATCTGAATATTTTCTGGAAAACGCTAAGCTATATGTCAAATACTATTAATTTGGTTGCTTTGCAATGTCTTTTTTTGACATTTCCAGCCACAGCTGTTTAGTAAAGTGTGATGCTATTCTGATGCTTTCAGTGGGTTCCGATGGTTGAATTTTCAGCGCCACTCATCTTGACAGTTAAATTGCCTTGCAATCTGTCTGAGAGTCGCCACTATGGCGACAGATAAAAACACGTCCCAGTGCTGGAAATATTAAAAAAAACAGTTCATACAATGATCTGAAAAAGGTTCAAACATAACCGTGCAATGTAAAGAATGCCATAAACATGGAAAATGTCAATGTCCAACTGTTTATAATCTTAATTCATGTATTGAAGGATTTTAGAAGGAGTTCGGCAGTAGTCAGTGGTGAGTACTTCTGTAAGGTTAACAATTAAAAATGGTTAACAGTTGAAAACATGCATTATAAATTTAGAAAAGCAATCAAAAGGTACCAAGTTACATTACTTTGAAGTGATTGAAATAGTTACAGTATTGTTACACTTTCAAATAGGGTAACTTGTCATCGGTAACCTATTACGTTTCCTAAGTTAACCTTCCAACACTGATTATGTCTGCACTCCATTTAGCCGTGATACTTCCAGGCTCACCAACCTGGCTTACTGGGACGCTCAAATTACACAAGCCATCGTTAATGTAATTAATTACACCTGTGTTTTCCCTGCTACGACTAGTCAGCATGTCTGCTGCACAAAAAGTGCTTTAATGTCCAAGCAGTGTTTTGATTCCACAGCACACAGGTGTTCTGAATTCTGGCTAATTAGACCACTGCTAAGTCCTATGGAGAGGCCCAATTAGGCCGCATAATTGTGTGTGTGTGTGTGTGTGTGTGTGTGTGTGTGTGTGTACGTGGTTGGGTGGGTTGTGTTTGCTGGTGTTTGGTGTGTGTGTGTGTGTGTGTGTGTCTGTGTGTCTGTGTGTCTGTGTCTGTCTGTCTGTGTCTGTCTGTCTGTCTAATACACAGATACAGTATATGTTTTAAAGTATCTTGTTTTGATATAGAAACCGTTTTTAGTGTCTTTATTTACAATACATTACTTAATTTACTAAGAACTAATATATGTACGGGTGAGAAAAGAACCCAAGGGGATTGTAATATATATATATATATATATATATATATATATACTGTATATATTTACATTTCACACCTCTTAGTTTTTTAGCCATTAAAATGCAACGTCTGTCAAAACAGCTTTAGAATTGTAATCAGTTTGGCGGTCCTTTCATGTACACCACAATCAGGTCAACATTTCAAGTTGTCCAGTATTTAGAATTATTACCAAACAGTTTCAGCAACCTCAGCTCTTCTTTCTCAACATGGTAAACATTATACCTGCTTCACATGAGAATGTTAGTGATTGAAAATCCCTCTCTTTGTTTCAGCACGCTGGCATCAGATCTGATGAAGTTATGTGGGGAATCCAGACCGAGAAGCAAGGTATACTGTACAGTGAATGGTACGGAGCCCCCCGGTGGTCAGCTGAGGAAAAAACTAAACCGTGCGCACAGAATACAAATCTGTTCCCTCATGTTTCATAAACTGTACGCACGGATACGCAAAGTTAGAAAGATATTAGGGGCCATGTATAAACTATGGTTAAGGTTAGTCTCCAAACTTATTTTTTTCAAGTAAGTGTTGTAGTACAACTAGCAGGAGACAAGTTATAATTGAAGTACGCTTGGAGACATTACTTCATTTAATCCTTAAATTAATTCATATTTTTGTGTCGGCGTTGTAGTTTTAGACGATCCCTAAGCACCGCCGGCTGCTACAAGAGACCAATGTTATTTCTCCAGGTTGGAGGACGGCTCGTTTTGATGAAAATGAGTTTGTAGACCATTGTTAACCTTACTGTGTTAAGAAATATGCGTCCTTTGTGATTTAATATAATTTTGCCATAGAGTAATTGATCCCAGAAATTTGAATCTGTGAATATCTTTTTAACTGACGTTTGCTGACGTTTATAAAACCGAGACCACGGATTATGAATCCGTGCGTACAGTTTATTAAACCAAGGGAACAGATTTGGGTTATGTACGGCTTAGTTTTTTTTCTCAGCTGACCTCAGGGGCTGCTCTGTAGAATGGCAATGTGATGCACTGTAAAAAGGTTTCCATGTCCAATATGCTGTAGTCAGTCAATTGTCCCATTTTCCTTCAAAAACCTCAACTTTTCCCGTCCCACAGTAGTTATTTTTAGGACTGGGAACAATTACAAACTGGTCCATTGACTTGTGAGTCAACAGAATATTGAGCCAAACACTTTTGGTCCCTCAGGCTCGGAGACGAACCACCACCCAGATGGAGCTGCTGTATGCTGGCAGTGGGGATCCGTCTTGTGAATCTCCCACCGGAGACTTCTCTGTCCCTCTGCTGCCGCTCTCAGAGCGCCTCGAAGGCTCGGCAGACATGCAGGGCCACGCGCTTGGTCAAACCCCTGACCGCGAGCAAACTGTTTCCCCATCTGCTCTGTCTGCCAGGCCAGTTGGCATGTAAGTGTTGAGGACAACATTTCTCAGCGGTAGACTGACTCAAGTTATTTCGCTCTGTCTGAAATGTTGAATATTTATTATAAGTGGGTGATCATTATCGTAAGTGATCATTCAGTCCTGTGTAAAGTATTGAAGACGGCTCCACCCTCCTGGAGTGTTATTCAGCACTGTACTGAAGTACAAAATGACTCCTGTCACTTATACTGTCTGCAGTTCTGGATCAAGGTCTCCTACAGGGACTGAGAGGAGGCTGCTGGAGCGTTCGCCGCTCAGCCGAAGGAAGGTGCAAGAGAAAGGAGCCACGGCGACACACATCCCAGCACCCACACACGCACACACACTTGCGATTAGCACAGCAGAAGCTAAAGCTAAAGGCAGTGACCACAAATCAATGTAAGTGAGAAGTGGCATCAATAGCAATGTTTCTCTTTAACATTGAAAATGTCCTTTCAGCTGTGTTAGTGTTAAAATTCAAGGCTCCCATGAAAGACAGTCAAAGATTTTGGAATGTGCAGCTTACATTTTACTTCATGTTACTTTGTTTTCTCGTTCAGGTTGGAGGACGCACCTGTATTTGAAGGCCATAGGTAATGTTCATGTCCTAAAGGTCCCATATTGTAAAAAATGTCTTTTTTTATTATAAAGCAGGTTGTGGTGCTATTTAAATGCTGTGAAAGTATTGAAATGCTCAATCCACAGAGAAATGCACACAGCGGGAATTTGGAAACTGTGCCTTTAAACAAGTTGTCGGGACTTTCCGTACGGTTGTGATGCCACAACTATACTATATAGATAAAAAGAGCTGCTATAGTGTTGTTACAGTCATTCCCCGGCTGCAATGGCGGTGAAGAGATTTCGAGAGCGCAGATGCGTAAGACCCAGAAACGCTGACCAATCAGAGCCAATTGGGCTTTTTCGCAAGGGGTTCTTAAAGAGACAGGCGCTAAAACGGAACGTTTCAGACAGAGGGCATGAAAAAAATAATGTATTTTTTGAACATTAAAGCATGTAAACAGGTTCTAGTAGAAACCCAAAATTAAAGTATGATCCTAAAAATGAGCATGATATGGGACCTTTAACGTGCATCTAAAGTCTTTTCAAATGAAAATCCATTGAGCTTCTTTTTAAATATAAAAAGTAAAGGTATTTCTGGTTAAACTCTGTTATTTGTATATTGACATCCACTGTAGTAGCACTAGTCACTAGGTATAGCTTTCTTCATGTCATGTGTATTGTAGAGGTGTGATCAACCCTGTCACGGCCCCAAAGAACAACCGTGGGGCCAAACTTCAGTGTGTCTACGTAGCCGAGGGGCACACCAAACCTGTTCTCTGCGTAGATGCCACAGATGATCTGCTCTTCACAGGATCCAAAGGTCAAAAACAGAATTGTTTGCAACTCAGGAAACGTATTGCTTTCTTCTTTCTTTTGAGTCTGTTCTCTAACATGTGTTCCATGTTTTCAGACCGTACATGTAAAGTCTGGAACTTGGTGACAGGTCAGGAGATCATGTCTCTTGCAGATCATCCCAGCAGTGTCGTCTCAGTCAGGTACTAGTATGCAGCAATAGTACAAGCTAAATAGCAGTAATGGTATTAAGTAGTAGTACACGGGGTGCTGTTGCTGAATTATTTTGTCTGTTTTCCTCGAAGGTATACTTCTAGTCTTGTCTTTACTGTTTCCACCGCTTACATCAAAGTGTGGGACATACGAGACTCCGCCAAGTGTATCCGCACACTCACGTAAGTTTATTTGTTCCTCTGACATCACATTGTCTCCGTTTAATGCCCCAATTAAAGATGGATTTTACTTGTTTTTTGTGGATGTCAGGTCATCAGGCCAGGTGGGTTCAGGGGACATCTGTTCCTCTGTCAGGAGTTTATCCATCCCACCGGGAGAGAGT
This sequence comes from Etheostoma spectabile, assembly GCF_008692095.1. NCBI lineage: Eukaryota > Metazoa > Chordata > Actinopteri > Perciformes > Percidae > Etheostoma > Etheostoma spectabile. Next base: position 5,367,196 of record NC_045755.1, read on the forward strand.
CAGATCAACCAGATCGCTCTCAACCCTTCCGGCACCTTCCTTTATGCTGCCGCTGGCAATGCTGTGCGCATGTGGGACCTCCGCAAGTAAGTCAAAACACATATAAGGGTTCAAGCTGTACAAAGCATTTAACAGAAGAGATTGAATCTTCTTTTCTTTCCTTTCTTTCTTTAGGTTTGTGTCCACGGGGAAGCTGACTGGCCATTTGGGACCTGTCATGTGTCTGACTGTTGACAAATTAGGTAATGGACAAGACGTAGTCCTCACTGGCTCCAAAGACCATCATATTAAAGTAAGAGACACTTGCCTGTTTTTGCATTCCCATTTTTCTCTGTGTATGCAATAAACCAAACAAGGATTTGATGCATGGTGGGTATATCTGTGTTTGGTTTTCCAGATGTTCGAGGTGGCAGAAGGTGCTCAAGGTAGCATCAGCTCCAGCCAAACGTTTGATCCTGCTCATCAGGACGGTGTGGAGTCTCTGACCGTGCACGGAGATGTTTTCTACAGCGGCTCCAGAGACTACTACATCAAGAAGTGGGACTTAGGCAGTAAACAGCTGCTACAGGTACGCTGATACCAGAGCAGCATAGTGGAGCCAGAAGATTTTTTTCCTCCATATTTCAACTTAGGCAAGGCAAGGCAGCTTTATTTGTATAGCACATTTCAGCAACAGGGCAATTCAAAGTGCTTTACACGAAATCAGTTAAACAGATAAAACACAAGTACAAACAGTTAAAAATCCTAAACATTAAAAATTAATAAAACACTGAATAGACAGTTAAAAACAAAACGAAACATTAGACACATAAAACACAAAAAAAAAGTACAGTGCAGCATAAGAAATTTAAAGAATGAGCATTCATTAAAAAAGGCAGCATCAAAAAGAAAGGTCTTAGCCTTGATTAAAAGAACTGAGAGTAGCAGCGGATTGCAGGTTCTGGGAGTTTGTTCCAGATATGAGGAGCATGAAACTGAAAGCTGCTTCACCCTGTAGGTGCACTCTGGGGACAGAAAGTAGACCTGTCAGATGACCTTAGAGGTTGGGGGGGGTATAGTGTAGTAGCAGATCAGAAATGTATTTGGACCTAAACCGTAAGGATTTATAAACTAGCAAGAGTACTTTGAAATCAATTCTTTGAGACACAGGAAGCCAGTGTAAAGACTTCAGAACTGGAGTGATGTGATCCAGTCTCTTGGTCTTAGTGAGGACTCGAGCAGCAGCGTTCTGAATCAGCTGCAGCTGTCTGATTGATTTTTTAGGGAGACCTGTAAAGACCCCGTTACAGTGGTCAAGTCTACTGAAGATGAAAGCATGGACCGTTTTCCAAGTCCTGTTTACACATGGTCCTTTAACCCTTGATATATTCTTAAGGTGATAGTAGGCTGACTTTGTTTGTCTTAATGTGGCTGTTAAATTCAGGTCTGAGTCCATGACTACACCCAGATTTGGCTTTGTCTGTTGTTTTTAAAATTGTTGTTTGAAGCTGAGCGCCGACTTTTAATCGTTCCTCTTTTTTTCCAAAAACAACCACCTCAGTTTTTCCTTCATTTAATTTCAGAAAGTTTGGCACATCCAGTCGTTAATTGTTCGATGCACTTATCAGTTTTTGTATTGGACTATAGGCCCCTGGCGATAAGGTTATGTAAATTTGTGTGTCGTCCGCATAACTATGGTACTTATTTTGTTTTTCTCCATAATCTGAGCCAGTGGAAGCATGTAGATGTTAACAGAAGAGGCCCCAGAATGGAGCCTTGCGGAACTCCGCACGTATATTGTACGCTCAGATGCATAATTACCTATAGACACAAAGTAATCCCTATTCTTTAGGTAGGATTCAAAACAGTTTAGTACTAAGCCAGAAAGGCCAACGCACTTCCAATCGGTCTAGTAATATGTCGTGGTCGACGTGTCAAATGCAGCACTGAGATCAAGTAATACTAAGATTGAAATTTTGCCTTATCTGTGTTAAGGTGGATGTCATAAAGACTTGACAAGAGCCGTTTCAGTGCTGTGGTGTGGTCGGAAACCCGACTGAAAGGTATCAAAACTTGTGCTTAGTGACAAGAAATGGTTGAGTTGTTGAAAGACTACTTTTTCAATGATTTTACTTAAAAACGGAAGGTTGATATGGCCTATGTTGCTCATTAGTGACTGTCTAGGTTGTTCTTTTTTAAGAGTGGCTTGATTACTGCAGTTTTCAGGGCCTGTGGAAGAGTCCGAAAGAAGAGATGTGTTCACAATCTGTAGAAGATCAGAAGTCAAACAATTGGAAACATTTTGAAAAGTCCCGTTGGTAATATCAAGGAACAGGTGAGGTTTTCAGGATGTATAATGTCCTCCAGGTTTGTATGGTTGATCGGTGGAATTCTGTCATATTGGAACTTTTTGCTTGAACACTGTGACAACAATATCCTGAACTTGATATGGAGGCACTGACTGTTTGTCTAATCTTTTGAATTTTGTCTTACATGATCTGAAAAGAAACTGAGTAACTAAAACTGAATAATCTGAGACACAAAACAAACTCTGCACTAACTAACTGGCTGTCGTTTCCTCTGTTAGCAGTCTGTCAGTGCTCAGGCAGACTGGGTTAGCGCTCTGGGCGTTGTGCCAGGCTCCCCGGTGCTCCTTAGCGGCTGCAGAGGAGGGCTGCTGCGCCTCTGGCACGCCGACTCGCTAGCACCCCTCGGTGAGGTCCGGGGACACGATAGTCCCATCAACGGACTCGCAACCAACAGCAGCCAACTGTTCACTGCCTCAGAGTGAGTCACAAAACATGCTCATTTCAATTGTTGTGCTTTTTCCCATTACTGACAAGTGTACAGTGATTTGACTCTTATCAAACACACTGAATCTTAAAAACCAAAATGAAGCCAGTATTGAATATCATGACCTGTTTTTAGTGAACCTTTTCGTGTGTGTGTGTGTGTGTGTGTGTGTGTGTGTGTGTGTGTGTGTGTGTGTGTGTGTGTGTGTGTTGTGTGTGTGTGTGTGTGTGTGTGTGTGTGTGTGTGTGTGTGTGTGTGTGTGTGTGTGTGGTGTGTGTGGCAGTGACCGCACAGTGAAGATTTGGGAAGCCAAAGGATCTCTGGAGGAAGGAGTCCATGACATCCGCTTCCTCAGCATCACAGAACGGAACTGAAATTAAGGATCGTCTACTGGCCTTTACCCAATCAAAAACTACATCAACCATGACTTGATGAAGTCCCAGTTTTCAAAAGAATCTACTGATCCTTCACCGATGCTGCACAGGGATCAGTTTCAGGGAAGTCTAGATGCTATTAGATGCAACAACTCTTTGTCTTTCAAGCTGAGTGTATTTACTGATATTTTATGTCAAAACAAATCACAATGGAGCCTCTTAAGCCTCCTGTAGAGCTCCAGGGACTACAGAAGAGCCGTGGTGAACAGCATTTCAATTGGGCTGAGAGTCTCTCTCCTGTGCTTTCTACATTCCTCTCCCCAGTTCAGCACTAGACAACATAAAAACCTTGCATAGTGAATTTTGCCAGAGCTCCTGGGAAAAAAAAACACACAAAACGGGTTTTGGTAAAACGCTTTGCTTCCTCGCACTAATTGTTGATTGCCGAAAGAGACTGTGTCCCAAGACAAGACATGGAGATCTCCTCCTGATCACCAGCTGTCTATCGTGTGTGATGTGTGATTTGTGTGATTTGTGTGTGTGTGTGTGTGTGTGTGTGTGTGTGTGTGTGTGTGTGTGTGTGTGTGTGTGTGTGTGGTGTGTGTGTGGTGTGTGTGTGTGTGTGTGTGTGTGTGTGTGTGTGTTTTGTGTGTGTTGTGTCTGTTTCTCTGTAAGAAAGGACCAAATACATACTGAAACTGCACATGGTCTTATTATTCAGCTGTTACTGCCAAACCCTATAGTGGAGTGAATATCAACCTTTTCGAGTCGCGGCCCCTCAGAATAATCAGATTGGTGTTCCAGGATGTCCTGATGTACAAATTAAACACTAAATATAACACATGAAAGGTACCGAACTCACACAGTAATGTATAAACCATTTTTTTAACCATTATAATTATGTATTTCTTTCTCTACAACCATTAGGCAGCCCCAGGAAATGATCTTGTGTCCCCCAGGTTGAGAATCACTGCTCTAGTGGAACACGAGAGGCCTCTAAATAAAACCTACTGCACTCCTTTGACAAGGTCCTTACACATTTTCCAATTTTAAGTTCTGTATTTATTCTGGTGTTTTAGTTAGTGTTAAGTCAGTGGTTATTAAATCCACTGCTCGATGATATTAAGTCTCTATAGAACTGTGTGTATCACGGCTGAACGGCAGTATTCCTACCTACTCTCTTACCAAAGCAGAGAGCAGTAACTACAGAAAGTTGGATAAAGTTAGCTTGAAGTTTGCATGCAGCAAACTAATGTTTCCTTTAGCTTTCTTGTCCATTGACATTGATTATCTAGTCCAATTAATTAATCTATGATTCAACACATTTAATTAAGTGATTCAATGTTAGCTTTACCACATAAAATCATGTCAATTGCTCTAGTTTTGGAGGCTGAGACAAGAGTTATTGCTTCCTAACTAGCTAAGAGGCTAGCGTTTAGCCAGATACGTTTAACTGGTGTTTCTTGCTTTCTCCAGTATGATCAGATGTAGCTGCTGCCTTAGTAACGGATACAGTAAACTCAATTGCTAAGATGTTAAAGATTTTCAAAAGCTGATTGAACACATGGGAAAACATGGGTGAATTTGCATACATCAGCTTGGTAGTGTGGACTCAGGTTGTTTTTTAAGTTGTAATGGCATAATGATTTTGTTGCTGGTTAAACAGATTTCAAGAAGTCAAATTGTGGTGTTAACTCAGTTTTGACCCATGTAGCTTCTGCAGTTTTGGCTTTTTAGGGCAACATATTAAGTCTCACCTTTCCAAGAAAACCCTACAGTTATCCTACAGTAAACCCTGCTTGTATCTGTAAATCAACCCAGGCAGAGTATCTGTTACATCCAGATTCAAATAATACAATGTTGGTCCAAAATCACAACAGCTTCAGTATTTCAGTCAGCGATTTGTTCAGAAGTAGCAGCTGGGTTTTTGGTTTCAGTATTCCCTGCTTGATTCCTTTAGGCATTTGCAGCCTTAAATTGTGTTTTAGTTTCTTCTGTTCCTGACAGCACGCTCCCCTCTGGCAAGGAAACAATTTCTCACTTCTTTTTTTGATTTGATTTTGATTCTTCAAATGAAAAGGTTACTCACTGAGTGTTCACTTTCTCTAACCTTTAGTAGCCGTGCAACACTTTTAACGCTGCAGTACGACTCATCTAATGGAATTAAGCACCTTGTGGAAGACTGATATGACATGTACTTTGTGAAAGCATCTACTCCTGAAAGACGTGTGTGTATGTGTGTGTTTTTTAAAATCCAAATGATGCAATAAGTTCTCATTCCGTTCTCCATGCACAGTACCGTTCACCTCTGCTGTCTTAGTGTCTGTAAACACATGCTGCAGTTAACCATAAACATCATTCAATCTTTTAAGTGTGAGGTCTACAACGCTACTGTTTATTTATTGTTTCATTGAGTTTTAATTTTTTGCTGTTGTGTCTTCCTTATCAATCAGAGATTTTGAACTCATTTTCGTCTAATGCCTGACGATGGATTGCACAAAATAAATGGGATTGATTTCTGAATAATCAGAAGTGTATTATCAGTGCCTGCAATGAATCCTAAACTTCTGGTAGTGACTGTGGAATCACTACATGATAAAGGCAGACTGTCCCTTATTACAAATGTCAGGAGTATCCTTTCAATTTATTGAGAAACACTTGCTGCTCTGGCTTGGATATTGGAGGTGCGTTAGCATTAGCAAAGCTAAAGTCAATGGGACTAAAATGATTGCACTGAAAAAATCTAATTTATTCCAACTTTAAGTCAGTTTTTCCCCATTGTCTCATAACATAGTTTAATACAAGGAGTTCAAGAGATTTGTTACAGAAACAAGTTTTCAGTCCCGTTGACCTGTACTTGGAATAC
>NC_045755.1:5373226-5376481 GCF_008692095.1 Etheostoma spectabile
AAAAACATATATATCAGTTGTAAATATTCCAAATTCATAATGAATCAAATCAAAAATCCTAATTAATCTAATTGTGGAATCTTATTTTGAAATTTGACTGTGAATCTGCCCATGTGTAAATATGTGATTTTTTTCTTCTTCTTGCTGATTCTCTTGTGCACAATTTCAAGTGATTGAAATATCAGGTGCAGTGTGAAAATAAATTTTAAAATAAAGTTAAATGTTTTACAAGTGTTAAGTCTCTATATTTTGCATTTTCTTGAACGAATGTATTAATACTTTATGACCACATGGTGGTAGTACTGTATAATGACCTGATGTACTGGGTATATCTGGCAACATTTGTATTTGTGAGCTTTTGTGTTTTCCTGGCAAATATTTAAATGACGCAGTCTGATCATATGACATGTGTCAATGAAAAACGCTGCAGCTAGGCTGTTTCACATTTTCTTATTTTAATCTATATTATTTTATGTTTGTGGCTTAGTGGTTACCTCCAAGCATCCCCCAAATGTTGTTTGAGAAAGAGGGAGTATTGTGTCTCAAGAAAATCATAACACAAGCCTCACTATGGATACATAATACAGTATATAATAACTTACAAGAATGTACATAATTTCTGGATCTTTTCTGCCCTGAGTAGATCATTTATCTCCAGCTTGTTTCATTCCTTCTTGTAATTACAACTTCAGGCAGTAACAATGTATTCTGTGACTTACTCCAGCGCAGTAGACATAGGTGAAAAAGGGGTAAGAAAGTCCTCCGGAAGACACAAATTAATGTGAACAATGATGGAAGGATCAATATTTAATGTTCAGCTGTACTGAAAGCAGCAGACTGTTAATTGACTTCTCAGGATTGAAGCTTTGACTTGTGTGCAGTGTTAAAATTCGACTTTATTCTAATGTACTTTATACCATTCTAACAAGTGCTTTTGGATGGCATAACACACCCTCACGATACATCTCTCAAGTCAACTTATTTCTTTTCTCTGCTGGAAACTTTCTTATTTTGATAACTGTTATTGACTTGCATGAATGTCATCATGCCAACATTGTCAGCTTGGAAATTAGCTAGCCATATTGTCTTTAATACCCATACAGTGGTGTGAAAAAGTGTTTGCCCCCTTCCTCATTTCCTGTTCCTTTGCATGTTTGTCACCTTAAGTGTTTCGGAACATCAAACCAATTTAAACAATAGTCAGGACAACACAGTAAACACAAAATGCAATTTGTAAATGAAGGTGTTTATTATTAAAGGTGAAAAAAAATCCAAACCATCATGGCCCTGTTGAAAAAGTGATTGCCCCCTAAACCTAATACTGGTTGGGCCACCCTTAGCAGACAACAACTGAACCAAGCGTTTGCGATAACGTGCAATGAGGCTTTTACAGCGTCCGGAGGAATTTTGGCCCACTCATCTTTGCAGAATTGTCCTAATTCAGTTACATTAGAGGGTTTTCGAGCATGAACGGCCTTTTAAGGTCATACCACAACATCTCAATAGGATCAGGTCAGGACTTTGGCTAGGCCACTCCAAAGTCTTCATTTTGTTTTTCTTCAGCCATTCGGTGGTGGACTTCTGGTGTGTTTAGGATCATTTCCTGCTGCAGAACCCAGTTCGTTTCAGCTTGAGTACATGAACAGATGGTCGGACATTCTCCTTCAGGATCTTGGTAGACAGCAGAATTCTAGTTCCTTTATCACGGCAAGTCTTCCAGTCCTGAAGCAGCAAAACAGCCCCAGCCCATCAAACTCACCACCACCATATTTTATGTTGGTATAATGTTCTTTTATGAAATGCAGTGTTCCTTCTATGCCAGATATACTTGGACACACACCTTCCAAAGATTTCACTTTTGTCTCTCGGTCCACGAATGTTGTCCCAAAAGTCTTGGGGATCATCAAGATGTGTTGTGGAGAAATTGAGACGAGCTTTGATGTCTTTTTGCTCAGTAGTGGTTTCTCCTTGGAACTCTGCCATGCAGGCCATTTTTGCCCAGTCTTTTCCTGATGTGGAGGCATGAACGCTGACCTTAACTGAGGCAAGTGAGGCCTGCAGTTCTTTGGACGTTGTTGTGGGTCTTTGTGACCTCTTGTTTAGTCGTCGCTGCGCTCTTGGGGTAATTTTGGCGGCCGGCCACTCCTGGGAAGGTTCACCACTGTTCCATGTCTTCGCCTTTGTGGATATGTCTCTCACTGTGGTTGCTGGATTCCCAAAGCTTTGGAATGGCTTTATAACCCTTTCCAGACTGATAGATCTCAATTACTTTCTTCTCAATTGTTCCTGAATTTCTTTGGGTCTCGGCATGATGTGTGCTTTAAGGATCTTCTGGTGGACCTTACTGTGTCAAGCAGCTCCTATTAAGTGATGCCTTGATTGTGAACATGTGTGGCAATAATCAGGCCTGGGTGTGGCTAGAAAAATTGAACTCAGGTGTGGACAACTACAGTTATAGTATGTTTTAACAAGGGGCAATCACTTTTTCACACAGAGCCATGATGGTTTGGATTTTTTTTCACCTTTAATAATAAACAACTTTATTTACAAATTGCATTTTGTGTTTCCTTGTGTTGTCCTTGACTATTGTTTAAATTGGTTTGATGTTCCGAAACACTTAAGTGTGACAAACATGCAAAGGAACAGGAAATGAGGAAGGGGGCAAACACTTTTTCACACCACTGTATGATTCACAGTCACAGCCAGTGCATAACATATAATCGAGCTCACCAGCGTGGTTCCGGAAGTGAAAATCCCATGCATCTTCTGAATCCAGATTTAGATTTTTAGACATAATGTCTTAGGTAGATTTACCATAAACTAAGAGATTGGGAAATTATGGTACATGCTCCTGTAGATTCCACAAATCTGTATGATTATCAACCTTAATTTAAGAAAAACTTATGAACTGTATATATATCTTCAAGTTTTAATCGCAATGACATCTCTGGTTGATGGCTCTCGCTGTTACCATGGATAAATGGTTACCACTAGTGAGCTACCACTGAACTCTACGATCCTTTTTTTCTATTTTAACTTTGTTCTTAGCTTGGAATCAAATGTTTTAATGTTCACAATTCATCTCGTAGTTGGTTGGCTTGATTGCAGACTTCAAACTCTTCTCTGAAATGTCAATGGAGGAATTAAATTGGGAAAATCAGTTCCAGAACAATCGATCACTGTTAAGCTATATACAGTACATAGAGAGAGAGAGAGAGAGAGAGAGAGAGAGAGAGAGAGAGAGAGAGAGAGAGA
>NC_045755.1:5376492-5384960 GCF_008692095.1 Etheostoma spectabile
GAGAGAGAGAGAGAGAGAGAGAGAGAGAGAGAGAGAGAGAGAGGATCACATCAGTAGCCTAATGTACTAGGTAGCTAACTAACTTACTACTTACTTGTTTGTTTAAATGCTTACATATATACATACACGTGTGTATATACAGTATGCAGTAATATACATATATTATTTATTTATTTGAAACAATCTTTTTAACTTGTCATACTTGTAACCTAATCTCACTTCTACTTAACGTTTTATTTTATTATTGTAGCTATGTTACTTTACTTACTTTATACACATGTTGACTTGCTCTTTCTTACTCTTATTTTACCTTGAATCTGACTGTGAGCAACTGGAACTAGGGGAGAGCCGGGACAGTTGAAACACTTTTTAATTAAACGTAATTTACAAAGCGGTCGAATCACACTGAAAGCTGATATTTTGTAACCAGCAACCTACACCTGTCATCTGTCAAATACAGTTGCATGTTCAGCTTTGAACAAAACCGTTCAGGAGGTATTACAGCAAAAGTGGGACGTGCGTAATGTTTCATCCGTCCCTCTGGACGGGACGAATGAAACAGCATGCGGGACGAATGAAACATGCAGTATAAGCCATATAATCTTCCAACAACTTTAATATTTATGTTATCATGGATGGTACTTCCAAAGGTGTTATTATAGTTAGATTGGTGCAGGACTACGCGTCTTTGTGAATGTCTGTTAACAACTAATTCCCGTCATCCTGAAGCGGGTATGAAGCGGTTATTGAAATATCATCAGCACTGTGGATGATTGTGCTATTTTTATAGCTAGAACAGTAAGTTTTTCTATTTATATCATGTTCTATTGCAGAAAATGTAATTTCACTAGGTTTTACCATGGGTAGACTAATGGATCACAAATAACGCGCCCCAACCCGTCAGTCTCCATAGGATAACATGGGAAAACTCAACCCCCCCTACCTGGTGGGCTGAAATATATTTTCATCTTCTAAAACTGCTATTCCATGTCTCACCACCATACCTAATTGTACGAAACAGACATTTGTGCATTTATAAATGCATGGAGTTCCAGCCAGGTCGGGGACAGTTGAACAGCTGGTTCATCCGTCCCGACATAGACATATGCCATTATAGCCTGTTGCTTTTATGTAAACAAGCACGAAATATGAAAGTCTGGGATTGTGGAGAACACTAACTGGTCTACTAAATAAGCATGTAGTCAAACCTTTAAATGAAAAACCCTGTGAATAATCGAAAAAATGTGACCGCTAATGAAGTTTATTGACCATCAAAACGCGTTTATCGGCTGTACTCCGTGATGAAAGGAAATACAAGGAAGATATTGGCTGTAGGTGGAGGTTAACATGCTCTATGTTCAGAATAAGGAAGTCTGTCTATCATCATCGCACTCGGAGAAACTGGAATGTTTCATCCGTCCCGCGTTTCAATCGTCCCGGCTCTCCCCTACATCATTTCCTTCAGGGGATCAATAACGTATTCTGATTCGTGAACTATCATGGGATAGATAGATGTTCAGCAATGTCTCACTTTACTATTTGTGTATCTCCAAAATTTAAAAGTCTACATGTGACCTGAATTTGGTTTCTCGTTGAGAGTTAGAAAAGAAATACCAATACCACTTGGATGATGCTACGCTAATTATGAAGCTACAGCTAGCAGTTGGTTAGCCTAGCATAGGACAGTGACTGGAAGCAGGGGGAAGCCCCGGGCTAGCCCGGGCTCTGTCCAAAGGTTAAAATCCAGCACCTAGGGTTGGGTACCAAAACCATTTTGTTCCTAAAGGGATATTTCCCTCTGTCGCTCCGAAACACACGTAAAAATATCACGCTTTCTCTGTATTCTACCGTTAGCTTGCTACCGTAAATGTAGGCTACTTTGAATATGCCATCCTTTCCCTCTGGGCTATGGTTAGACTACCAACTCAACATTTATTTTGTTTTTCCTTGTTAATAGTGTAACTGTTATTTATTGTTAAATTATTGTAGTTATGTGTTAGGTGACTTAGGTTTACTTATTATTTATTAAAGTACTTTAAAATGTTAATATATTGTTACTGTGGGGTCCCTGAGCAGCTCCTTCAGCAAAGAAACTGGTACACCCACGGTGGAAGAAGGAGAGGTACCGCAAGTCGTTCATCCCGGCCACTGTCAGACTCTACAACACCTGCACTACATTATAATGTTGTAGTTTCTGTTCCTGTTTTTCATTTACTCCACAGACTCTCTGCATATCTTTATTATCTGTATTTATATTTGTTTCCTTGTTCGTTTTTTGTTTTTTTGCTTTTACTGTAGGAGACCGCTGCTGCTGTAACAAGGGAATTTCCCCACTGTGCAATGAATAAAGTATAATCTACTCTATCTAATCTAATCTCAATTTAAATAGTTTTCTGTTTAAAAAACTCTATAACAGAGCCTTTCTTTGATGTCATTTTTCAGTTTTTCAAGAATTGGTTTAGGAATCGGAATCGTTTTAAAAGTACCGGTTTGGCCTCGGAATCGTAAAAATCCAAACGATAGCCGACCCCACTTGCGATGAAGTTAAAGATTTAACTTGCTATGGTGAAAAATCGAATCCTGGCACATTAGTGTACGAACCAGATGATCAAGTTCCACAAGAAATCAATCAATCAATGACTTCTCAGACAGAAAGTGTGGGCTGAGAGTTCCACTTTCACTTTAACTGTAGCAAAATGATATACAGTTCAGATAATATATCCTCTTCTAATCTGTTCAGTGAACACATTGATTGGTAATGTGTGTCTGCTTACTCCGGATGCTCTTGTTTCCCAGATTAATCCGTTTGAGTAATAGGATTTGAACAGCTGCATGTGCTTTTTATTTACTAAGGGATTCAAATCAATACAGGTTCATTTCTATGTGAATCGGCCTTGGATGAGATTTAGCCATGTGTGTGGGTGTGTGTGTGTGTGTGTGTGCGTGTGTGTGCTTGCCAGGCTCCTTTCAATACTGGTGCCAAAAAATTAGATGAAATGGTGAGAGAAATTGATTCGTCAAATACATAATGAGCCACTCTATGCTTTGGACCATTTTTTCTGTATTATATTCCCATTATTTTTCGGCCATTAGTTGGTGCATTAGAAACTTTTACTGAACATTGTATAGTTTTTACCTTTGGATAAAATCATGAAATACATATGAGCATCATTGGGAGCAAGCATTTTATGTTTTCTGACATTCAAAATCTATTTGCTTCAACCTGCTGTGGAAAAAACACTTTTAATTTGCATTTCTTTGACAGTCACAGGGAAACACACTCAAAGACAGAATTTGTGGGAGAAGACATGGCTGAGGTAGAAACAGAAACATGGAAAAAGGAAATAGATAAGGTTTGGCGGAAGACACGCAGAGACAACCAAGTGGCAGTTAAAGAATTTTTTTCTGAGCGGGAAATGAGGCTCAGGAGGACAGGGTCAATATTCACCAACCCGGCTCCCATCTCTGAGCGCCCAAAGAGTGAATCCTCCGGCTAAAAATACCAGCGCTGCTGCTTTATGACCGGGACTGATGAGCCGTGATACTGCTGCTTGGTCTCTTAATGCAGCTGCAGAAATCAACCTTGTCCCTTCTCAGCGGATCTCAGTTATCAGGCAAAACAGATGGGGAAGAACAACATTTCTAATATATCGGTAAAAGCATTTTAGCAGGAAATTAGAGGGCAGTGCCTTTGAAGAAATTTCATTTACTGAATCAGTTTGAGCTTTTCTGTCCCAACAAAGAGAGAAGAGATGGTGGTGGAGATCAACTCCAAGCAGTGAACGGGTGGGAAATAACAGGGAGAGACATTAGCTGATAGTGACAGCCATGGTGAGAGGGTCAAGTGTGTGCTCTTGTATATATTTGACAGAAGGAAGCTCTCCACACTGAATAATCTCTATGAAAATGCAGGGATGTCAAGTGGCTCCGTGACTATTAAAGCAGGCGAGCTCTCCAGTTGAACTCTGTGTAGTGCAGAGTAAATGAGAACATGAGAGCTCCTAACTACCTGGGACTTCAACACAATAGGGAATTTAGTTGTGGCTAAGCACAGAGGGAAAGATAGGATATTTGTTTCTTCACCATGCTCTCACAAGTATTGTCACAAGTCAGATCTGGCTCAATGTTCTCTAAATTAGATAGACCAATCTAGTAGCTAGGTCTAGGACGCATCTGTAACTTATGTGACCGAGATCTTTAGCCACACTAGCGGCGCTGATCTAGGGATGGCGATTCTGTTCTGTCGTTCCACCACTTTGCTCCAGATTGAAATGTCTTGACTATTGAATAAACTGCCGTGACATTTTGTAAATGTCCAATCATTCATGATCATAATATCCGTGCCAAACACATTCCATCTGCCTCAACTGTAGGCTATACTGTCTGTGTGGTTCAAATTAGTAAGTGTTAGCATGCTAACACGCTAAACTAAGATGGTGGACATGGTAAAATGTCCTGCTAAACATTGGCTTGTTAGCTGTTTCCATGTTAGCATGCTAATACATAAGCATTTAGCATTAAGCTCAACATATTTCACACCATTTTTGTCGAGCCACGTGTCCAAATGAAGCGTGTTCCCATATATAACATTTTGTTGCTGCATTTCCCCAGTTTGCAATGGGTGATTCAAATAAACAGGCTATTTTCCTACCTTCCACAACAGCACTATCAAATGAGAGCCAATACTAGATTTAAATTCTAAGGTTGGTTAAACTGGGAAAAAAAGTGATCTAAAAAAAGGAAGCAAAATTTAGTTTTTTTCTCCACCAGATCGCTTCATCATTTATTGCAAAACGTCTAAATTAAAACATACTGATGATCGACAGAGTGGTAACATTATTTTCTCATCTAAAACATACATTTTTAAATGTAGAATGTAATAATGTGCCTGGATTTCTTTCTGTTTTTGTTTAATAAAGAGTTAGATGTAGAAGTAAATACAGTTCAGATCAAACTTATACATAAAAATGTATAGGAAATATCACTTTTCCCCTTTTTGAAATCCCAATTTATCAAATCAAGCATAACTTCAACAGTGTGTAAAAGGGCAAAAAAAATACTTAGTTCATAAAACATTGTACATTATGAACATACAAATATTAGTTGTGGATGTACTGGTTGTAGGTGGGTCTATGATGTATATGATGTTGAATGTGATAGCATGCATGAGAACAACCACGATAGCAATCGTGGTTGTGTGCAATAATTATGCAGCAATTTATTGGTAACAAATGGCTTCATGTTTTCTGCATGTTTAGGGATTCAGTAGCTGAATTATGATTAGTTGGGAATTACCATTCTTTCGGCATTGACTTACAAATGTGTGTGTGTGAGTGTGTTGTGTACATGCATCTTTAACCCCTTTCTGCCAATTTTCGAATTTACACACCTCTCTTTAATGGTTATGAACTTCTCATGTGAACGTCACAGAACTGTAAATGATGAGGACACAAAATGTGTAAGCATCAATTACTTCATTTATTGCTCTTCAAGGAAATATAGGACGGTAAACACTACTCTGACTTGTTTTACAGTGAACAGTGCGTTTTACAAAATGAATTAGAAAAGTTTTTACACTTTACATTTTCTGGTTCTGACACTTATTATCCATGTGTAAAGAATTTCCGGTTGATGTGTCAAAACACTATAGTTTTACAGGGCAATAGTAAGGAGTGTACCTCTGCTGTGTTCTGTGTGCCAAACCTATCCAAACAGCTAAAATGTGCTTTCCAATATTATTAATATATAAACTTCTACAATCAGAATTCCCACATTAGGAGCTTTTAAATTTCTGATCATTTTAAGACCCACATTTGTATAAAAGAGGCCTTAGTTTTGGTAAATGAGAAACTTGTTTAACATGTAAACACATTGTAGACGTCGTCCACACACCAGGAGGCACTGTAGAAAGAGGTTAAGCCAGTCAGGGGGCGATGATGTGATGCTTGCTCACACAAATGGCTTCTATCTGTACACTGTATAGGCGTATGTGTGTGTCCATTCATTTTTGTCCGCAACCACCAAAATCCAACCCAGGGCAGTCGGTGCATGTGTGTGCGTGTAAGACAGCTATATTTAGAGACGTGGTAAACACACTGACTAATACTGAGATGCGTCATTTTAAGATCCTATGACTCCATGATCCAAACAAAATGCACACACACACACATACACACACACACACACACACACACACTTACAGTATGTAGACTATAGCAAGCGTTGAAGTAGTGTGGGATACTAGCGATGTGCTAATATGGCAACATGTAATGTAAGAAGAGGCAGTTAGCTTTGATGCAAAACCTTTAAGAAAGCTGAAATTCTAACAATAAAATCCTTCTTCTGTTTAATTTTCAGGAAAAAAAACTCATTAGCGTTATGGTTCGCTCTAGTGTGGACCCCGGAAGCAGATTCAGAACACAGACTCAATGTTAAAAGTAGTTTATTGACTCTTGGTTGTAGTAAGTCTGAGGGTGAATGGAAGGTGGTGAGGTGACAGTCCTGATGGAAGCGGAGGTTTACAGGTGGAGAGGGAGCGTGGCAGGTAACCGCAGTGGATGAGTTTAGGCAAGTGCCGCAGATGTGAGAGACAAGGTTAGATTTAGCAGTACAACAATTTCCAAAACTAAGTTTCTCACAAGTGACTGAGAATGAAGTCCTGAGGAGTTCACCACATAGTGAGTGGAAACAATCTGGTGAAGAGCGACTGGAGAGCTGGGTTTCTTGTACTGCTGTTGATTGTTATAGAAGCCAGGTGGGCCTGACAATGCCTGCAGCCCCACGCCCCTGGAGATGAGGTCACACTCACACACCTACCACACACCACACAGGGGAGGAGACACAGGGAAAGACTGAGAGGGAAAAACCAACAGAAACACAGGAAACTGGTCAGTTAGATCAGAACACATACAGTAAAATAAGGAGGACTGTTTTCTGTTTCAGACAAACTATCCACAGACACACAAACCTTGAACAAAACAACATACTGTAGGTCTCTTTTGGAAACATACACACACACACACACACACACACACAATGTCCTCATAGTGTGACTCTCCTTATCCCTTCGCATTCATAATGCTGTCATTTTGTTCTCTGCCAGCGGAGGGGCTCCCTTCCTGTTAATTAAATCAGATGCTTATCCTCGAAGCACGGTGAGAGAAAAAGAGAGAGATGCAAATACTTATTATACTAATAATAACAATGTTAAGTCCAAAACACACATAAAAATATCACACTTTCTCTGTAGTCTACTGTTAGCTTGGAACCGTAAATGTAGGCTTCTGGCTAGCATGCCAAGTCAACACTTATTTTGTTGTTACTTGGTAATAGTGTAATTGTTATTTATTGTTAAATTATTGTAGTTGTGTGTTAGGTGACTTAGGTTTACTTATTATATATTAAAGGTCCCATGACATGTTGCTCTTTAGATGCTTTTATATAGACCTAAGTGGTCCCTTAATACCATTATCTAAAGTCTCTTTCCCAAAATTCAGCCTTGGTGCAGAATTACAGCCACTAGAGCCAGTCCCACAATGAGCTTTCCTTAGGATGTGCCATTTCTTTACCATGCTAGGGGGGCGGACTTTGCTCATTCAAAAGCCATGATGTCTCTCTCTCATGGGTGGGCCTAATTCTCTGGACGGGGGAAGCAGAGAACCTTTTACTCGTTGGCTCCACAAATCCTTGTGCTTGGATGCTTTGTGGAGTTACGAGTGCAGCATTTAGCTTCAAGTTAGATAACTAGCTTAAATTGCTAATTTTACAATGTTTTCCTGCTACACCGGTTACAAATAACGAGCCAAGCAATGTTGTCACTCATCTGGCAATAGGAATGTGCTTTTTCTACACTGTGACAAGTGTGTGTATGAAGCATTGAGCTGTTTTATTTGGCTCATGTAGCGACTGGCTAGTTAGCGGGAGGATATCTCCCTGTGCTGTCATGAAAACTACCTTCTTCTGACAGGCTTGTTCGTAGAAAGCAATGCTAGAAGCAGGGGAAACATATATCAACAGTATAGTGGAGATGTTTCTGTTTGGAGGTCTGCAAACAGACATTTACAAGTTTTGCCCAGTCCAGTTATGCCAGCAACGTAACAGCTAGGCTAATCCGGCCATGAAAGGAGTGAGCAGTAAGGTATGTTTTATGCTAACAACCCACTCTTGAATTCAACTGATAGTAAATGAGAGTATTGAGGGTGCGCGCGCGCGCACACACACACACACACTCACAGAGGAAATACTTTTCATGACAAACTGTGTTCTATTTTATTGATGGTTGTCTCATCATTAGGCCTACTTCCATGCCAGTAAATGTGAAGCGCGGAATTTTAAATGAGCTGCAGCAGGAGTCAACAAAAGTGAAAGAGTGAGAGACAGGCAGAAAGATGGGAAGGAGATGGCAGCTGATGGCAGAGAGAAAAAGACAGGAACACGCACGCGCACACACACACACACACACACACACA
>NC_045755.1:5384970-5387127 GCF_008692095.1 Etheostoma spectabile
CACACACACACACACACACACACACACAAAGAGAGAGTAGGAGAAATACAGGAGAGAAGTGACATCACATCTCCCTGCCTCTCTCTCCCTCTTACTGGCACCTTTGCTCCACTTCTCGCCGAGGAGGCGCACACTCAGTTCCTCGCTGTCCTCCTTCGCAGCTAACAAAAAGGGGCTGGACCACACGGAGAAGGGGAAGAGGAAAGGCAAAACATTTTTTGACAGGATGAACAACACTTTCCTAAACATGGCGTCGATAGGCGACTTCGACCCGCTCAACGCGTCTATTCCTGCCACCAAAGTTGAAATCACAGTGTCCTGCAGGTAGGGGAATGTGTCTGTGTTACCTGGTTTGAGCCTTTTGCTTACGGAAAAACACAGAGCTGCAGACGCAGCTAGAAGTCACCTGTACTTTAACTTCAACTTATGTTTAGTTCCCGTCAGGCGTCTTTCATAAACGATTGTGAAGAACGGCGTAGACAAATGTCATTTTTTCCCGCTATTTAAATAAACATGAAGATGTCATAGCTAGCTTAATTAGAGAAGTGTGGTGCCAGCTGGTCACTTTAACATCACTTTAACGCTGTTAAAACCAACCAGGACCTACTTCATAAGTATAATAAGACTATTGTCGCAAAAGTGTAGGCTACGTAATACGGGAATACTATGGTCAAATCATAACGTTTAACCCAGTAAGGTCAGCTCAAACTCACTTTTAAGTACCAGACGCATTCACGCTATTGTGTAGCGTTACGTTACCCGGGCATGTTTACAGTGATACAATGAGAACACTGGTGTTTTATGGCTATATAGACACACTTTCGGACACACAGTCACACTTACATACCATATCAAGTAAAATATCATGGTACAATGGGAAATAGGGAACAGTAGGATACCGTGAGAACTGATGATTTGATGTCACTGTAAATGTTCGGCTTGGATTCCCCCCACTGCCTGTAAATCTTGGATTCTTTAGGAATTCACACTCTGTCTGTCTGTGATCTGTTATTGTAGAATTTGACAGCTGACAGTCTTGCTGTTGGTTGGTCACCTGTCAAGAGAGAGGCATCATTATGGCTTCTGGAAAGCAATAGGTGTTCAAATCATTTCTGTTGGCTATGCAGTTATGGTGTGTGGACATGCGATTGACAGAGATAGCAGGGGACAAAGATGGTGGGTCTTAAACCCTCTTTGAAAGAGGCAGTGCTCTGTCATTTAGATAGGATTTTTCTGTCTGCGTACAAGCAGGGTGAGAAATGCAGAGAATGTGGTTTATTACTGTCTGACTGGTTATCCATAGGCTACAGGCTGGGCTTAGCAGCTCAGCCACACTTTCTGAAGAGCTCCCTATAGGGGAATCCAATTAAATGTTTTGGCTGTCATGTTATTTATTTTACCATTAAGAGGTTATTCCATACACATTTGAATGCTAATTATGGAGAGAAAAAATGTACACAAAGAAAAAGCTGTTGAAAATGAACTGGTGTTACAGTGCCATACGGGTCCCTGAAGCTGCACTGTCATTGTAAAATAGGTTGCAGTGTATTGTGTGTATTTGTGTTGATTGAACTTTCATTTAGAGACCGTGCAGTGTGTGCATATATATCATGATGATATTAGACCCCGACTGATATATCGGTGGACTGATGTTATCGGCCGATAAACATTTTCCAGTGTGTGCGTATATATGATGATGATATTAGAGCCCAACCGATACATCAGCGGGCTGAAACAATTGGCAGATTTTCCAAACTATCTGTATCAGCCTTTATAACGGCAGATAAACTAATTTAAATTTGTTTAAAGTAAATATTCATTTATCAGAATAATTTATAATGACAAATAACAAATTCAGATAAATGAATATTTGACAAATAAAATAAAAATGGACGAAACACCCTTCAACCATGTTATGGGTGGTGCTGCATAGTTTGTCCACCAGAGGGCGCTATATAACCTCCCTGTTGGCAGCACTTGATTTTTTTTGTTCAAATAACTTAAAGTTTCACATTTTATCAATCAGAACTTTAATATATTTTCATGTTCCTAATGTTTTAAACTGCATTATCACTATTTTAGTGAGTACTCATAAATTACTACAAATTACTAGTGTTAGGGAAATCTGCTATGTTTTGTTACGCGTTTTTTTTTTTT
>NC_045755.1:5387137-5399035 GCF_008692095.1 Etheostoma spectabile
GGGTTTTTTGGGATTTTTTTCCTTTCCTAAATCCTTTGTTGGTCAGGTTCTAGATGATATGCAAACATATCTTGCCTGCAGTTCTTCAAATGTTGAAAAGAAATCTTCTTGTAAAACCTTTTTTTACTGAATCTAGACAAACATTTTCCTTCCCTGGGGTTGGACTGCTAATGCAATAAAAAAAATGGACACTGAAATCTGGTTTTTGTGTGTTGACGTGGTTGCAGTGTTCATTTTGGCAGTGTTGGTTTTCCCCTTCAGTCTTTACATCGTTGTGGTTTTGAGCAGGTATTTTTAATTTATTTTTTCAATCAAGCACAATGATGCTGGTAGGATTGTGATAATATTTAACCCTTGTGTTGTCTTTCCTGTGACCACAAAAAAACATTTTTCCCCTTATCTACGGTTTTGTTGCTTTTTACAAAGTGTTTTTTTTATGAAGTTTTTGTATTTTCAAAGAATTTTTTTTTCATCAATTTTGCTGCTTTTTCCAACATTTTTCACCCCTATTTCAACTTCCTTTATTTCAGATATTAAAAAAACGGGTCAAATTTGACCCAAAGACAACATAAGGGTTTAAGAGTTGACACAAAAGGATTTTGTATTGTCATTAACACAGTCCTAACAAATATTCATCGAGGCATTAATACTATTTTTTGTTGTTGTTGTTGTATCTTACACATTAAGTGGAATTGACTTTAAGCATGCTACATGAATCCATTTATCCTTCTGATTTACAGTAAATGATTTAATAAGAGTGCTGTACAATTAGGCTATACTTCAAATGTTCTAATTTTGTTTCACTTATTTAATAAATTACATTGATTGCCCAAATGCTGGCACTGTTCAAAGATAAAACCTGTTATGATGTTACTACCCTACTAGTACAAGAGGAGTGAACAGAAACAGTTTCTTGCCCTGCTTGAGTCCCTTCAGATACTGTATTTCCAGAAGGTTTTCGTACCATCTCCTTAGTAACAGTGACAATGTCATCTTCCAGCAGAATATAGGAACATGTTGGGCAGAGTCAGTGAGTCACCCAGCTCCCCACAGCCCCCAGGGGGGAGTGTGTTTTGGTGGCTTTCCTCCCACCTCCAACCTGAGGTGGAATGCCATGGTTACGGCCAAGTATGTGGGCACGCATATATGGTTGTGTGAGCTTATAGCACATACGTTATGTGTTTGTGCATGTGACAAGTGGACACAAAGGGCAGTGTTCAGTATCACCATGGATACTATTTTTTAAAAGTAAAAGTTTCCCTCTGTGTGTGTAGGTGGGTGTTAAAGTGAGAAATTTCACCAGGGAAACAATGGCTTAAGTGAAAGTAACATAAATGAAAGGTTGTTGTAACATTTTGGAACTTAATGTTTGTAATGTGGCTGTAACGGTAGCCACTGTCATTCATGGGATAGGAGAGATCCATCTTAACAGGTCGTTTAGTTCAGTATGTAGCGTTTGAATGCATGTTATGTGAACAAATGCAACAATCTGCAATCTAGATGATCTACTTTGGCTACTTTCCAATGCAAATCAGCATTCTTGAAACACTCTGAGTGTACGTTCAGGTTTTTAGATGTTGACACCTGTTTCAGGAAAAACTGAAACAGGCAATTTGCCAACAAGTGCCACATAATCATCTTTACTTTCATGTTTGCATAGAAATAAATAGTCATACGTTTCAAATAATTTTTAAGACGCTGAATGGCTTGTTAAAATGGAGAAAATAAACCAAGGAAAGAAGGAAAAAAAAAAAGGTTGAGAGACTTGGAGCAGTCTCTCATTTGAAGTAGCTCTCCTCATGTAATTATTGTTTAGTCAGTGGTGACATAACCATTGCAGAAATTTTGACAGATGCTCTTAGCCTGCATCATTTAATTTCGCTGGTGCTGTTCGGGATATGAAGTAAGAGCTTGGTTTTGCCTCGGCATGATCGATGGGAGAGCCTGAGGTTTCAGCTGGGATCGATGCGCCACCAACTCTGCCCACTGCGCTGTACAAAAGCCAACATGCATAAAAGTATGTACTGTATAGGTCTACATATATGATTGGCTGTACACACAAACCCTTACTCACCCACACTCATACAACAGTCCCTGAAGAATAAATCCCTGGTGCACTTACCAGGGGACTCCGCTGGGAATGGCCTCAAGTCAAAAATATTCAATTACTTCATTTATTGGGCAGCACAAGCTGTTTCTGTTTTTTCACACACACACACACGCGCACATAGTGCTGGGCGATGAGAAAATCAGATATCACAATTTGCTTGACCAAATACCTTGATAACGATATTGTGGCAATATTGTGGGTTTGACAAACAGACCATCTAACATATAGCCTTCTGATTTGGTTACAGCAAAGACGATGTCGGCAGTATTGACGGCAAAATAGGCTACAGTATTGCAACATTTGAAAATCAATAATTATTTTTTATTTTTTTTATTTTACATTTATATCTGCATTTATGTCAAAACCTAGAGATCTTTTCCTATGCTATTTTGCCAGGAAATGCTTCCAACATGCTTAAATGTTGCGTGAAAAAAAGGCACCAGTCCTGTTTCTAGCAGCAACGCGTTTTGGGGGAGGCTCGAGTCGTGACTGTGACGTGCGTGTCACGCTGGCAGTTTGCAAGCTCCAACCTGTTAACACGGGAGCCGAAATAAAAACGGACACGCCAAGCAGCTGACACGCTCACGCCAAGCTTCCTGTTTGTGGCCGGCCTTAGTCTGAAATGACTACTGCAAAAAATTTTTTGGGCTGCAACGATTATTTTCATAGTCGATTAATCTGTTGAATACGTTCTCGATAAATTTGTTGTTTGGTCTTTAAAATGTCCGAAAATGGTGAAAAAGTGTGGATCAGTGATTCCAAATGCCCAAGATGACGTTCCAAATGTCTTGTTTTGTCCACAACTCAAAGATGTTCAGTTTACTGTCACAGAGGAGTGAAGAAACTAGAACTTATTCACATTTAACAAGCTGGAATCAAAGAATTTTTACTTTAGTCCTAAACTCAAACCGACTAATCAATTATCAAAAAACATAGGCTATCTATGTGAATTGATTGAGTTTGCTTACACGGGGGTTGATAGGGTGGAAGTCTGTTGGCAACTCACGATTCAATTCCCATTCAGAGGCCAACGATTCGATTCTAAACTGATTCTCAATGTAACAATTTTTTTATGTACATTTCCATGCCTGATTTTTAAAAAATATACATATAAATCTGAGTTTGCTACTCAGTGTTTGGTAATCACTTCCTACCTTTTGTGACGATCAAGAAGATCAAGAGATGGATTACCTTCTCTAATATGTTATTTTCTTCCAACTCTGAGTGGTGTTGAGAAATGTGGTTTTGAAGATTTGTTGTATTTCCCAAGTATTTGATTTGAGTTCCGCACACCTTACCACGGTGTAGGTCTTCCCTTCAACCTCGTAGAACCCAAAATGCAGCCACACGGCAGCTTTTAAAGTAGCCGGTGCAGGTTGTTTAGGTTTGTTGCTCGCCATTGCAGCCATTTTGTCACCACTTAAACAACTCACACATGTGTTTGGTGCGCATGCATGTATAGCAGAGAACCGGCAGGCAGAAAGGAGAGTTGTCTGTTGCGCTCCGCAGCAAGCGAACAGAATGTCCTAATTTCATTTTTTAAAATTCGGATAATTAACTTATCTGCATCGAGCATTGAATCGTTCTAGAGAGAATTGGGATGCATCTAAGAATCGATTATTTTTCCCACCTCTAGTTGCTACCTTCCTGTTATTGTTCCTTGGCTAACTTACTACAGGTGCTGTGTTTTAAGTTGAAGGTTTCATGTGTGTGTTTTCTTATTATGTCTGTAAGAGTAGGGCTTGGAATCAAACCGCATCACTGTTTTGCTAGTGGCCAAAATGTGACCGTAGTTTGCATTAGCATGAAATGCCTGGTGGGGTTTGTGGACTCACTTCTTAGTCAGATTTTGGATTGTGTTTTGTTCAGGCAAAGTTTTTGTACAGCTGCTTATGTTTATTATTTTTTTTCATGATTTGGCAAGCTTCGAGACACTCGGGACCGAGCCATCTAGGTTTGAAAGTGCCGGCGTCCAGGCAGTCTGGCGGTGCGTCAGTGGTGCAGGGCGTGTTTGATTAAAGGGGGGTTAACCCAGTGATAAGAATACACCAATTTTTTGTTGCAAACACTTCTCTGTGCTGTGTTGTTCTCAGTCTGAAATCCGAGGGAAGGAGGATATCAGCTCAGGTGACGCATTTGTATCCAGAGGAAAATTGGATACTGTATACTGTATTGTGAGTTGCTGCTGTTACCACTGTAACACACAACCAAACATGCTGATGTGTAATCAGAAAGGTGTCTTGTGTTATGTTAGTTGTGGTTTGCACACAAACAGACAAATGACCTGAGAGCAATTAAAAAAGGAGCTGGTTTTTGAGTAGGATCGAAATTCTTTGCCCTAATGTCTTTCAGACCTCTCTCTCTCTCTCTCTCTCTCTCTCTCTCTCTCTCTCTCTCTCTCTCTCTCTCTCTCTCTCTGTTTATTGCCATGAATCCCAGCACTGTCAGCAAACATCCTAACTGTTGACAGTAATGACTCTCACATCCTCCCTCTTCCTCTTCTGTCTACCTTCTCTCCGCTGTGGAGCGATACAATGGAATACAAGAACCTTTCTTTCTACTGTATTCACTGTTGCCTCAACATATTGATAGTGGTGTAAATGAAAACATTGAGAGAGGTAGCTAGGGCTGGCTTCGACCTGCATGTGATCTTACAACCTGCGAAATTGGAACACATGGTCTTGAGTATAACCGTCCGACTGAATGTGAAGTCATATTATTTCCCCATATGAGGCACCTTAGAATTTTAAAAAGTAAAAAAAATTGGTCTTAATAGGTCTAAAATACTGTAAGTCTATGTATGATCAAATGGCTCCTGACTGATTTCAGTAAAGCCTGGTTTTGGAAAATGAAAGAGGCCAAATTTGAAAACGAGGTCATATTTGTGCAGGCCTGGAGGCTGGGACACGCGACTGCTGTGATCCTAATGGATTCACTCAAAAAATGTGTCATTGTATCAACTTCAAACCCCAACTAGTCCTGCAGCTTTAGGTATTTCTTGCCATTCCAAATATGAGTTAAAATACCCGATACACAAGAGGTTATGCTAATCTCTTAGGGCAGCTTGATGTTTTTCTTAATCGATTGTGGACAATTGTTTGATGTGGATTTGATGTGTGTACATTACAAGTCACTTATCTGGTTTACTAAAGCAGTGGTTCTCAACCTTTTTGAGTTGCGACCCCCCCCCCCCCCCCCCCCCCCCCCCCCCCCCCCCCCACACACACACCCCTCAGCAACAAGAGAAGAGCT
Organism: Etheostoma spectabile; assembly: GCF_008692095.1. Lineage (NCBI taxonomy): Eukaryota > Metazoa > Chordata > Actinopteri > Perciformes > Percidae > Etheostoma > Etheostoma spectabile. The sequence continues at coordinate 5,392,500 of NC_045755.1, forward strand.
GTGGGTGTCTGCCTCCCCCTGCTGATTTTTATGAATGCTCTGATTTAATACTTGTAAACAAATAATGCTTTGCTTTACAGATTAGTTTTAGCAGCTAGCCCCTAGGATTGTCCAATGTGCTCCTGGCTCTGTGGACTTTTCATCCCTTTTTTTCCTCTCTCTTCAGAACCCTTTCTATGTTCATGAAATGTACCAAACTCAAACAGTAATGTCGGAAACATTCCCCAGTCCAGAATACGTAATTTCTTTTTTTTTTTCTCCCTAACCATCTGGTGACCCCCAACCACTCTTCTAAAGACCAAAAGTCTACAGTAGACCAATTTTGAATCCTGAGTCTATTACTTAAGCACTGCCACCGGAAACGTGAGAAGGTGAGAGCTCTTGCTCAGTGCAGGTGGTGGTCCATAATGGATGTTTAAGGCTGATACAATGCCAATAGTTTTGGACTGAAGGATTTTGAATGTCCTTCTGATATTATATAGAGGTGTGAATCTTCATTGGTCTCACAATTCAATTTGATTACAGTCATCCTGTCAACGATTCAAAACAATATCACGACGCGTCATCTCCTCAATATTAATATATATCACTACACATGGTTTTCATTGACAATTTTAAGCAGTCAAACATGTATGAAAGCCCCTTTTTTATTGTATTTGCTATTAAAAAAAACTTCCTGAATGTAGTGGAGTCTGAACACAGCAGACAAAAGGGAAAAACAAAAAAAGCGAACGAAAACATGTAACATCAGTAGGCTATAATCGATTATGGTCTGCAGAATCATCCAGCTCGCAATGCATTAATGCAATGATTCATTTCAACTCCCCTAACATTATATGCTATATTTGTGACAAAAGAAAATGGGATGTGTGTGAATCAAGAGAATGACGTTTAAGCTGAAGGACAAAATGATCTGAAGGCATTGTCATCAATTTGGTATTGTAATATTGACATTGGACGTAATATTACACCACCAGAAACACAGGGATGTTGCTGTTTGACACAAGTGGAGATATAACCTACAATTCCCCCCCCCAGACCCGTAAAGGGATGGGCTGTTTAGTTAGAACAAGTGTTCCTTCTTTTATTTTCAGATGCACCAGGAGAAAGCTTAATTACACAAAAATCCGGGAAAATCTTTGATAAATTGAATACAATGTGGAATTGATTGGAAGCTTTGTTATGCTACTGCTTCATAAAGGGTCTTTACAACCACCATTTGAATCTTGAAGTAGTACTAGTGAAGAACAGATGTGTGGACCATTGAGATGTTTCCAAAGAAAAAAGTAAATTATATTATCACCTTTCCATTGATTTATTGTAAGATCATTTTAGACCTTTATTTTCAAAGGACAGATGAAGACATGAGAGGGGAACGACATGCAGCATAGGGCCGCAGGCCGGAGTCGAACTCGCGGTCGCTGCGTCGAGGAGCAAACCTCTACACGTGTGCTCCCGCTCCACCAACTGAGCCAACCTGGCCACTCCATTGATTTGTTTTGAAAAGGGGATTGATGCTTCACCGAAACGTGCACGTGATTAGTGTGTGTGGGAATTTCCTTTTTTCTTTGGTAATGGATCTTCATGGGGATTGATTCCCTGCACCACAAATGGGAAATGGCAAGTGGTTTGTGAGTTGACTTCTACCAACCATTGCACTGTTGCCAAAAGTATAACAATATTTACAGTGTGTTCCAGTCCAAAAGTCTTTTTGCAAATTAAGAGGAACACATTGATTACCCCATTGACTGCAATGCATTTCAGTCTCCATATTTGTTTTGGAGCAAAGTTCATGCATTCATTGTTCAAGGAAGTTAGAGAGAGCACAAATAACCACATTCTAATACAAGGTAAAGAGACTTCTATGCAAACAGTGATTGGGTTGAGACTTACGATGGGAAGCAGCTTTAGAGACACCGTCCCGGGGACGGGACATTTCTCAATTGAAGCGAAGCCGTTTTCTCCACTCATACACGTTTTCATAAATTGCAAGCATTAAATCTTCATGAACACGCTCATAAAGCACACCATTTGAATGCCTAAAGTCTCTCACACAAATGATGATGCATAGCAGTTAAACAACTGTTAAAAAAAAGATAAACAGAAAAATTCTGCGCCGCTAGTGTCTAAAGTGGAGTGTGCATCCATACATTTTTTCCTCGTGTCTTTATTCACAGCGGTGAAAGATCGCCAAAAACTTTTTTTTCCCTACATCGCCAACAATCAAAGGAATTAGAATATCCAAGCCATTTTATCCAAAACGAGCTGGTCCCTTCACAATCTTGTAGTTTCTGGCCGAGTTTCAACAGAAAGAAAGCAAAACAGTTCATCATTTGTGGGTTTTGATCGCTTCTCTCTTCTCCCCCGGGGCTGCTACACTGTTACTGAGCACACCGGCGGATTCTCTGACGTCTAAGCATTCCAATGCAGCTTGTCGCCGGCCAATCAGTCTAGTGTAACCCGAGATGGCCCTAATAGAAGCCAATCATGTCGCAGAGTTCAGGAAATACATACGTGGGAAAGATTGACATCTATTCCTTTCAGTTAAAACTAGATGTTACGAAACCGGCCTACCTGTTTAACCAATAAGAAGACAAACTGATTGATACCAAACTTGACCAGAAAATGTTAACCCTGTGTTGGCTGCAGCTGTGTTAAAGCAAAAATAGGGCCTTAGTTATTGCATTTCACCATTTCATAATTTATGATTACTTATTTCTGTAAATTTATGTACATAGTTATTTCAAGTATGTGTGTGATTGATGTGTTTTTGTATTTGAGAAGTTTTGTATTTGGGACTTTGTTGGCTTTTTTTCTTTGCACTTTTCAAAAGGAAATAAGAAAAAATGCACAGACATCTGTAGAAATAACTTCATGAACTATTCATTTTCGGAGTGTTTTTCTTCTTGATTTTTTTCTGTATTAAGTTGTAACATGTGGCTGTGGTACTAGTTTTGTGTGTAGCCCATCTAATATGCTTACAGTAGTGTTTTCAAATCCTTTTACAGATGCTTTACTTGGACAGAAATAGAAATTCTCTATTCTAACCTCTGTAGCTCTGTGTCAATAAGGCCACTTGGAATTCTTGGAACAAAAAAATGAGAGTGTTAACTTCCCAATGACCTCAAGCACATCCCAGAGGGCCAAAGTATATGGGAGCTGTTTCATTTTTCATTTGGTAAAATATTTAGGCGAGAAAAGCATGTATTTTCAAGTGTCTCTAAAGAGGTTAGCGGGAAAACACTTTGGATTATTGGGCCACAGACAAGCAGAGGATGAAAAGTAGGTTGGACAAATGTACACTGGCTTACATAAGTTTACACACCCATGCAGAAGTTGATTTAAAAAAAAACATCTTTTGGAAATTTGATCCTAATGCCTTAATTCAAAAATATTAGGAAAATCCAACCTTTTAAGGGCCCCAATTTTCTTTGTGAAGGAATAATGTATTGTAAATAAATAAATGTTGTTCCTTAAAATACAGGGGACACCCCTATGTTAAATTCCCATAGAAGCAGCCAGGCATATTTTTATTATTAAAGGCCAGTTATTTCATGGGTCCAGGATACTATGCATCCTGATGAAGATCCCCTGGCCTTTGGAATCAAACTAACCACATATCACCACATACCCTTCACCATACATATAGATTGGCATGGTGTTATTTCACTTAGCTTAATTGCTGGTTTGATTTGCATTGAAAGATGATCTTATGGAAAGTTCCCCATGTAATAAAAATCTGCCTGCTTCTATGGGAATTTAACATAGGGGTTTGTATACTTATGCTCCCCTGTGTTTTAAGTAAACCAAAGAAAATTGGTGTCCTTAAAATGTTGTATTTTCCTAATTATTTTTTAATTCAAGGCATTAAGATCAATTTCCAAAAGAGGTTTTTTATACCTCTTTTTAATCAACTTTAGCATACACTTATGCAAGCCACTGTAGGTTGGGTAAGGCTGGATCTTACAAAAACAGATGCCCACTTTAGATTTTTGAGCCAATATTTATGGAAAAGCTTGACATTTCACTGTTTATTTTGACTCCAGGCAATTGTAATTAGGTCTTAGTCATCTTAGAAAACAACAAATCCCTACAATATCATTCAGCTACATGAGCAGCAAAGTAGGGTCCTATGTTCTAAATTGTATCCAGTGGCCCCTGTGGTCTTCACGTCATTGATTGTATTGATTCAAATTTTAAAACTTGCCATTTCTCTTGTAAAGCAACTTCAGAAAATCGTCCACCACACAGCCTTATACTTCGCGTCTAAGGGGTGAGCCACTTACCCTGCACTTAACATCATGAGTCATGCGAGAGACGCTATCTATTTTCAGGTCCCTCACTCCGTCTATGGAAAGTGATTGCGTTGACCTTTTTGGCCCCATAGAACGTAATGGTTCTCTTATTGAAGACGCCGCTGACAACCATTACTTTGAAGGGAAGAGAGGGTCGCCTGCTGCGCGCCGGTTCAATGCCAGCCACAAAAGGATGTGTGTGTGTGTGTGATGACACGGCGGCCAATAACTTTTCCTGCTTGTTTACATGGTGGTTCTGAGCAGCAGGGAGCGCAAATGATTTTGGATGAGAGGACAGTGGTGCTGGCAATCAGTGGTACAAAGCCATATTGAAGAAACCTTTTCTGAGCTGCCACAGATTGATGTCATTGTCTTGAGTTCACTACATCTGCTTCTGTGAGTGAGGCAGAGTGTGTTTTTGGCTGCTATCAGAGTGTGTTTACTCTGTGCGAGTTTCTGTGTGCGTGTGTATACTGTAATCAGGTTTGGACTTTTTCTAGTCTGGTCAGTAAAGATGTATGCAGAGAGAAAATGACTATTGACCTCCTACCTTCTGTTATCTTCTCCCTGCAGGTGCTTTTCCACATAGACCAACAGACACTGTGTATGTGCACTGTGTCACAACATGTGTGTTAAATTGCACTGTACGCCACGCGCATTTTGAGAACGTACACACCACAGTGATACAGTACAATGACTCGGCTCCATACATCAACCTGTATAGCTGCCGCAGGAAAATGGATTGATAAAGATCTGACAGAGGTAGAGTGAGTCATTGTGAAAGGTTAAGGGCTACACACACACACACACACACACACACACAAAAACTGTGTACCACTCTACTACATGCAGAAGCAATAAGTGGAATGGTAATAGGTGTACATGTTGACCTTAGTCTCAAGGTTAGACAGCTGTGGTGGTATTTTTAATACGCAGGTGATAAAACATGGACTCAAGGACACGCATACACACACACACTTTCACATCAGCAAGTCAAAAGCAAGCTACCCTGAGTCAAAAATGAATGATTGCAAATAACAGAGTAGGCCATAACATTTGACCTTTTCCGTTTCTTCCTCTGATATTCCTGAAAAGTTACTGTGACGATTATATATGGAGAATGAATCCCATCTGCAAGTGCTGCATACCATTAACCCTGGAAGTCAGTGGTGGGAATTGGGTATGACGTCACACCCGAGTTGATTGCATTCCAGTTATAAATTGAAAAAAACAGAGATAGGGGGACTCTAGCTAGGTTTGCCGTTGTTGGCAAAACCAGATGATAACAGTGCATTATGTGGTAGTTTGCACATGCAAACACCGTAGCAACCTATCCACAGATATAAGATGGACAATATTGTGTGTACGACTGATTAATGAGACACAAATAATACCAAAGTGACAAAAAGTATATACATTCTGCTTTTACTGTTCTTGATGCTCTGGGTGGTAAATTCCGACTTTAGGGGACTTTTCTGACTGGGAACTCAGAAAATTCTGACTTTCCAGTTCAACTGCAATATGTATTCATGTGGATTTCTGATGTTGAATTTGCAGTGTAAGAGACAATTTTGTCAGTAGTGTTTAGCAGACTTAATTCTCTGGCATTCTTGAGAATATTCCTGGGGAATAATAGAGCATCGAGACCAGTTAACCTTTGGGTCAAACAGGGCGTTAAAAGCTCTGCTCAATGTCCTAATTGCAAATGAATTCATCAATAACTAGCAAGATTTACAGCAGAAAGCCTCAGGGAGCAATTCAGCTGAAGGACTGCACACAAGCTGACACATACAGTTCAGACGCATATGAGTCTGTATTAGAAACATTTAAACACTTGCACATGCACACACACACTCACAGATATTTGTGCTGCTGTACCTCCCGTCAGTCAGACAGTTGACATTTTCAGCACAAGCCACACACACATTTGATGCTCTGACATTTTATTTCACTCAGATGTAGATTGCCTCCTGCGGGACATAAAGCCATAATAAAACAAATCAAAAGATCTCCTATAATTCTGACAACCCAATTAGATTTTTTTCAGATATTTTGGGTGTGATATCTGGATAGAAGTTGGCTATATCTGATTAGGATTCACAATAGAAAGGCACTACAAACCGAGCTCTTGGATTGTCAGTGCGACACAGATTTAAACTATTTGACAAGTAAGATCACTTGACGTACAGTAAATCACCCTCACAGCCCTATTTACCGCTAGAGAGAGCAGATGGGGAGAGA
>NC_045755.1:5399045-5401398 GCF_008692095.1 Etheostoma spectabile
GAGAGAGAGAGAGAGAGAGAGAGAGAGAGAGAGAGAGAGAGAGACTGGCCTAATGAAGTCGTCTCCATCCTGGTCACATAGCACAGAGGCTGTTTGAATTCCTCTAGGGATGCCGCCTGCCTCCCTCCTTGTCTTTATCCCCCTCTCTCTCATGTAGAAGCCTGTGGCCTGCACATCCAAGCATGAGTCTGTATTTCTCTTCCATGCACAACTCGCCGTCCTATTGAAATCATTGTAGAAAGGCCACAGCAAACATGTAACTGAGAAAAAGGGAGATATGGAGGTCAATGCTGTATGAGTGGAGTCCGAGAGAAAAACCTTTTATCTTACTCCCTCCCTTTTCCTCTTTTGCCCTGTTGTCGCTGATGGCAGCTCTGCGGAGCCTCATCCACCATGCACGCATGCTTACACACTGTCGAAATTATTCATACAGACAGGCATGTGCAGACACAATCACAAACCACCCGCACATGGCTCACATAGGAACATTTTATTTATTTATTTTTAAATAAATGCACGGCTACTGAACACACACAATTTGGATGCTTGACAAATACCATCTGAGCGTGTCCCATTTACTGCACGCTGTCACTGACGTAGTATGAGAGTTAGACTGTATGACTAAGAATAAATTATAAAGTCATATTACATTTTAGACATCTTTTAGTCAGCAGCTGAGACATTTGACCTAATTGAGCAGTTCCAAGCATACGAAGGCCAGTGACGTGTGTTGAAGATGGTGGAAACTATAGGCGAGTTGGACTGAAGTGCACTGAAAGCGGTGACAAAGGCGTGTGTGGCTGTGTGTTGTCCATGACGGATGTGTATTTTGTTGCACGTCTGTGTGTAAATGGATAGTGGCATGGCATATTTGTTTGTGTGTGTGTGTGTGTGTTTGTTCTCTTGGTTCTCCCAGCCCTTGTCAAGAAGAATTAGTGCAGCCCTCTTAGAGAAGCAGGGAGAGAATACAAGCTGCTGATGCTCTCCTTCAGAGTGAGTGAGTGAGTGAGTGAGTGAGTGAGTGAGTGAGTGAGTGAGTGAGTGAGTGAGTGAGTGAGTGAGTGAGTGAGTGAGTGAGTGAGTGAGTGAGTGTGTGTGTGTGTGTGTGTGTGTGTGTGTGAGAGATATTGTGGGGATTGTGCAAAGCATGTGCTTTTCTTTAGGTTCTGTAACAAATCAGTAGCAAATTGGATAGATCAGTAAAATTACAGATTGAAAGACGTGACGGAGAAGAAATTAGAGAGCACAAAAGGGAAAAAAGACGAGATGCAGGTACATTGTGCTCAGCGACCTGTTGAGAAAATCTGAGCATGCCCAGTCATCTCTTCTCGCTCCACAGTTTCCAAGAATATCAACAAAACCACACACAACAACACACACACACACACACACACACACACACACACACACACACACACACAGAGCGAGTCCTGCAGTGGTGTGTGCAATACCAATACAGTATGGGTCTGATAAGACAGCATGTTGAGTGCACCAACTGGGAAGCACTTCAATTGACTCCCAGTGAGGTGAAAGGGTTCCTTGTACTGCCAGGCCCCCTCAGGATCAACACTCTAGTCTGCAGCTTTTTGCAGCTTTTAGCTGCTCCCAGCTCGTTGTGGTTTTATAGATTGGCAGGTCTGTTTATCAGAGCTGCCTCATCTTTGTCTCCTGAGAACATTTTGAAAGTACTCAATTTTAGATGTTTTCTTGTAGATGTTTGGAGAAACCACCTTAGGAGAAATTAAGGGCAAAAATAAAGGTAGGTAGGTAGGTAGGTAGGTAAAGCTAGAATCTAAATGGGGACGGAACAGGCATCTCTGGTGTAATCAGCGAGAGTTTGCTCTGTGTTCCACCTGTGCTGCGATGCATACGATTGGTCCTATATCTAAGCATACTATAGATGTGTCATGAATCAGGCCACTTCTCTATGACTAAGGCCCAAGCCAGTGTGATTGGATGAGCTACGCCGCAATGTGAGAGTGGAAAGGGAGCAGTCAGATGTACATTACCCCAAAAGAAACTCCAGAGCAGTAGCTTTCATCTTTGTCTCCATTAACTATACTGAAATATGACATAAGTAAATATAGCAGTAATGGCAATAATGAAAATATGTTTTAACATAAATAGTAAAGAAAACATTCAAATAGATGGGTCTATTGTGTTATTTTACACTATTTTTAAAGCAGTTCTTAGCCTTTCATTAGTACATGGACACTGTAATGTACTAATGCAGTAGGTGAAATCTCGATGCTGTTGCTATTTTGTGTCAGAAATGTCAACTTATTTATTTTTTTTCAAGATAATTTGTCGGTCTGTTTTGCATTTAATTGATAGGAAAGCTGTAGATATGAAA
>NC_045755.1:5401408-5412919 GCF_008692095.1 Etheostoma spectabile
GCCACTGGTTGGAATCAAACCCAGGTTGCTGCGGTAAGGACTGAGCCTTGGTACGTGGGGCGCATGCTCAACCAGGGCGCCCCAGATATGTCATGAATTAAATAGTTTTTGTACTACTCAGTGACTTCATCTTTCACCTCTGTGCGAGTCCTGTTTTAAAAACAGACCAGGCATCCGGGATGTTCTGGGCTGTCAGGCTTTGTTTGGTGTAGTGTCCCTTTGCCGGGTATTGAAAGTAGGTGCATATGCTATATCAGAAAGTTCAATTCCTGGCTCTATTTCAACGTCCACAGACCACAGACAGTCTGCTATGTCATACAGATTATTTTCCATTCTCCAGATATAGATATTGATTTTCCTAGTTGCATTGCAGCTTTCCCGTTCATAGCAACCACAGTTGTTAGTGGTGGTGGGGGGCAGCTTCATCACATAAAATAGAGACTCAAGAGAAGCAGCAACGTCAATAATTTATTCTATGGACAGCTTTTTTCCACTTCCGATGTGTCTCTTGGATTCAAATGTGTTTATTCAAGGATATATTCAGTTGAGCTTAGTTTATTAGCACATTGTTTAAAAATAAACCGCAATAAGGCTTGATACAAAGTAAAACCATTGTGCACGGGTTAGAAGCCAGGAAAAAGCTTATGAAGAGACGCTTGTTAAACAGCGGGGGAAATAAAGTATCTACACAATGTAATGAATTACAATCAGACCTTAAAATTGTTGATTAATGACCTTTTTAAATGTTTTTTGGAATGATGATAATGTAGATGTTGATTGTAATGATGCTGGTAGATTGTTCTGTATTTCAATGTATATTGACTGAGGAGCGTTCAACACAATGGGAGATGAAAGGCTTTGGAGTGTCTTGTATTGTATGAGTTGAATCTCGGTTGACAACTTAAACATGTTTTGGAAAGTGCTTGGCAAGTTTTTGGTCAGGTGTGTATATTTAAAGGTCCCATGACATGGTGCTCTTTAGATGCTTTTATATAGGCCTCAGGGGTCCCCTAATACCATATCTGAAGTCTCTTTCCAAAAATTCAGCCTTGACGCAACAGCCACTAGAGCCAGTCCCACAATGAGCTTTCCTTAGGATGTGCCATTTCTGAGTCTGTAGCTTTGAGGAGGAGAGATTGGCCCGTCTGAGCTTTAATTTTCTCAAAGGCAGAGCAGGATACCCAGGGTTCGGTTTTATTATTAATTTATATATTAATGTTAAAAAACCTCAGTGTCATTTCCGTACCATGGGACCTGTAAACATAAACACGCAGGTCTAATATCTGTTAATAGTTTGTATTTTCTTAAGATATCATATTTTTAGGAAACTAATCATTCTCACAAATTTCTTTTGGATTTAGGTAGGTGAGACAAGTTACAATACATGATGTGTGGGTAAATTAAACTGTAATAAAAGTTTTAAAATACAAGAATGACTTATCAATGAACAAACTCTACTCAAAATGCCAATTATGGGTGTTTGAAGAAGAAGTAGCCTATGTTCTGGCGGGGTGTTATTAAAATATAATTCACTAACAATACACTTAAAAATTCCAGTAAATTGTGTAAGGAATTGCAAGAGGGAATTGCTCTATCAGCGTGTCTTTCTCCTTCTGTGCAATCACACATGGACTCTTATTTCAGATGAGTCACCAGAGCTAAAATAGTCTTTGTTTTCCGCACAGCATTATCTTTAGCATTCCTCTTTTCGCCCCACGTGTAGTCTTTTTTTATTGAGCAGATGTACCAAAGGTTTATTAGATTTGGAATACAGGACCTACCGGTCATAAAGCAATATTTAAGCAATTTGTGTGTTTTTTTTGTATGTATGACATGTAGACATCCGGGGTAGTGGAAAATCAGGAAACCGTATGCAGGTTGCTCCATGTGGATCTCTGGGTGTATCTACATGTGTGTAAATGTGTCTAGTTCAGTGAGAAGGTGTAGTCTCTCCACAGAGTCTATTCAGGTCACGGTCAAACTGAGAGATAGAAAGAGAGAGGTAGAGTGAGGAGGGGAAGAAGAAGTCAAACCAAAGACAGAACAGGAATTATTGCACTGCAATTAATCCCTTTTTCTTGCATGTGTGCGTGTCTAAAAAGCTCAAATATGGGAGCAGAGGTGAAGCAGAAGAAATGTGATGAAAAGACAGCACAGCATGTATCAGGCTTGATAGCAGAGAGGTCTCACGACAGCTGTAGGAGGATCAAATGACCAGAGTATCAACATGTGATGACACTGTCTCGTAGATCTATGAAGTTTAATCTTTGGATGAATGAACGTCAGATGATTGCCTTCCTCTGTAAGCAACGGCCAACCCTAAGCCTAATTTATAGAGCTACATTAACCAATAGAAACATGAATAAAATGCTACAAAATCAGTTTTGATAGTGTTGGCATCATGCATTCAGACGTTTACAAGCTCTAGGTCATTTTATGTTTATTCTGTGGAGCGATGCGTCCCGTCCGTTGGCTGTATGGCGTAGTTACGTTTGATTTAGAGCCATGTTTCATTGGCTAGTTCCGGTTCCGGTTGGGTTGGGCAGTAATACGGTATACAGGTCTTAAAAATGGCAGCAATATCAGTTTCAATTACGTCATTAAAAACATGCTATGCACTTATACAGGAGACAAGGCTTAAATATTCAATATTCATCACGTGACAGTGTGAAGGAGAAAGAAAGGGGGGTAGATGGCAAGTCGCGCACCATGTGAACAAGAAGAAAACTTGAAGAAGAAAACCACTTCTGCAGTTTGGCAGCATTTGGAGTTCCGACCGAATGAGAAGGGAGAGGTGTTTCAGTCTCAGTGTTTGGTATTCACTTTCTGAACGGTGTAGGCACAAGCCAACAGTTTGGTGACGCCGTCTGCGGCTTACGTCCTAATTTTTAATTAGTCACGGTAATACCTTATACCACGGTAATAATAATAATAATAATAATAATAATAGGAAGGAGGTTTGACGAGATCTAAATTTGGATACTGCCCAACTCTAGAGCATGGGTCCATTACATGACAAACCCTATGGAGCGTACCACGTGCGTGCATATTTCAACAGAGTGACAGTGTCACTGATAAAAGAAGATAGATAAAGATAGAGTCAGAACTCGTGTGAATGAATATAATATGCAAATTTCACTTTTTGAATGGAACTACTGCTATAAATCAACTTTTTCATATTATTCTAATTATATGACAGCACCTTTTTATGTTAAAAATTTTGAAATTAATATTGATATCGCAATATTCATAATCAATATTGCAACCTCCCTTTTTTGTCACTATCATATGATCCTTACATCCAAGGTGAATAGGGGCCCCAGCTAGACAGGTTTAAAAAAAAAAAGAAAAGAAAAATGTCATTATAATCTGATAAGGCTGTAAAATAAAGGCAGTGGAGTTAAAATCACATTTCTCTGTAAAGTTGCATAACATGGAAATACAAGAAGTATCTCAAAAGTCCAGAAATTGAGTACATGCACTTCCCTGTAGTTACTTTCCACCACTGACTCACACTAAGCCAATTAACTTAATACAACAGACTGAAAACCCATTAGGAGCAAAAGCAACATATGATGTAACCTTACTTCAGGAAAGTAAAGTAGATCAAAAACATGCCCAAAAATTGTTACAACTGTTTATGCACAGAAGGAGAGTTATAGAGGGAAAAAGTTATTTTTAAGTTACAGAGTTGGAAAACTCTGAAAAGCTAAAATGAAACGTGGGACGTTGACTGTGAGACGCGTTCACTCGTGAAATGAGATCTTGGCAGGCTTTGGTTAATTATATCAGCAGCGGTGGCTGCCACGACGATAAATGTAGCTCAAATGATAAAAAATAACTGTCTTGAACCACAGCCTCTATACCCTCTCCGCTTTTCACACTCTTTTTCTCTCTGTCCGAAGTTAAGCCTGGACTCCAAATCGAGTAAGACAGAAATAGAGACTCACACACACACACACACACACACACACACACACACACACACACACACACACACACACACACACACACACACAGAAGAGCTTTCTCTTCAGAGACACAGTTTGGGACGGCTAATCAGCCTGCCTGCCTCTTCTTCCTCAGTGTGCAACTCTTTCACTCAACACCTGGACTGTATCTTTCTCTCAACTCTGTCCTTTCGCAGTGTAGTTCTCAATCTCTCTACTCCCATTCTAATTTTCCTCCCCTTTTCCACTTCCTTCCTATTCTTTATTCCCTCTGTTACTCTTACTTCTATCGCCTCTCCTCCATTGGGCTAAAAACCTAATTTCTTTATGGAGTATAGCAGAGGGTTGTGAGGGACGTTTTTTGTTGTTGCGGTTGTGTCGTCCGGGTAACACACTATCCGGGACACAGCCTCTCAATCCAGTCTAAAAGACACATTAGATGTATTTGTTAATTTTTTTTTAAAGAGACAGAGGAAAATGGGGAGAAGAGAGGGATAAACTGGAGATGAGAGAGAAAGAAAGGATGAGATACGGGTGGTAATGGCGCCGTGGATATGACACATGCCTTTGGTGTGGGAGATCTCAATTCCCACTGCGATTCATCAACCAGTGTGTCCCTGAGCAAGACACTTAACCCTCCAGAGACTCATACACATAAATAGCAATTGTAAGTCCCCTTGGATAAAAGCGTCAGCTAAATGACCTGTAATGTAATGTAGTGTAATGTAATGTAATCTAATATGAAGAGTAAAAATGGAAATGGTTCAGAGGAAGGGGAGAAGTGGGATAGGAGGTAAAAGGAGAGAAAGCGTAACGCTTGAGAGGAGAGGAAAACCGAGAGGAAGAGGTGAAAAGGCAAGTGCACAGCACTGATGGAATCCCTGCTTGTTGGGTGGAAAACACACACACACACACACACACACACACACAAACACACCACCCAACACACACACACACACAAACAACACAACACACCCAAACAAACAACACAAACAACATCTGTCAGTCATGTGGCCCCAATGGCTGTCAGTAGTTGCCATGGCTACTGCCCCCATGCTGTTACTGTGAGGCTCTCCCGCGAGCAAATGCACAGAGGTGTGTCTTCCAGTTGTGTGTAGGAGGAAAACCAGGCTTTTGACATAATTGCAGAGTTGTAATTCAGTTTAAGATGCTTCTTCACCATCTACTGACTGTTCTTTTTGTCCCCTGTATTTCTAATTCCTTTTCCCCAACTTTGACTCTCTCAGGATGATTGAGAAAGCAAATTAGCGTGCGTGGTGTGTGGCGTGTGTCGTGGTGTGCGTGTGGGGTGCGGTGTGCGTGGCGTGGTGCGTGTGCGTGTGCGTGTGCGTGTGCGTGTGCGTGTGTGTGTGGTGTGTGTGTGTGTGTGTGTGTGTGTGTTGTGTGTGTCGCCATTGTTGGGAGTTTTCACTTCCTGTAGCTGTGATTGACAGTTGTCAGGGGTGATGCATGGCCAGGATGGCAGGGAAACTGTACTGGTATGGTTTGACCCAGGGAGGAGAAAGCATGGTTTGACGGCAGCGTTTGAACAGATCTGAGATCAGCACTGTCTAATCTGCCGATGACTGAATGAGGCCATGATGTGGCTGGGCATTGTGTTTGGCTTGTTTTCAATGTCAATATAAGTGAGTTGTACTTAGAGTAGAGATGGTCCGATACCATTCATTTTTTTCTTCCCGATACCGATTCTGATGCTTGAACTTGCTGCCCAATACCGAGTACTGTTCCGATACCAGTGTGTCATATATTTTATTCTATTTTAACAACTGTATGCTACTATCCCTGTATGAATGTGATATGCGTTTTAGGCAGTATTGAAGGCAATACTGATACTGGTATCAAAACATCTCTGCTTCAGAGCTGAGAGGTGAAATATAAGATTAAAGTTGATTCAAACTGTAGATGAATAGTGACTTCATTTAGCAGACAATATGATTACAAAAATATCAGAGAAGTTGGGTCATTTACCATTCTCTTAGTAGACCCCAGGTTGATTTTCTCAACTCGCAAAGATACAGTTTTCATTGGATAGTGATGCAGTGCATTAAGATGGTCCAGTTTGATGGCTTTGGTCGTACTAGTGGTGACTCATCACATTATCTGTAGGCTATATTGATGACTCAGATCACATCTGAATTAAAAGTAGGATCAGCCGTGGAGCAGCATCTAGTTTGCCGAAATGAAAAGTGGCTGCAAATTCAAAGGAACCAACGTGATAAAACTGGAGTGCATTGAGTGATTTCTTTAGAGGCTAATCCAGCATGACCATATTGTGCATTTTATCATTCCTATCCACGTATGCATGCCTAATTTCTTGTTTCTCCATATTTTCTGGAAATGGAACCCAATCGAAATCACTGAAAACGCCTTTGAAAATCAGAAGACATTGAACGGCTATTCTTAGAAAAGTGTAATTTTTACATATCAAGTATAGATTTAAAAAGATATACTGTAAACAAAGAGAGAGTGTAGAAAAGAGAGAGTTCTCTGCGCTTCTGCAAACCACAACAATCCGGTGCAACCGGGGCAGGACAAAACGGTGTAGAATAAAACAAATCACTGATGCAGCACAGATGTCTTCTTAATTTATAGTTTTTTAATTTTAAGGTGAAACAGTGACTAACGTTTAGATGTAGAGTTCCGTCTTCATCAGAGTCCTGTTTGCACGCCTAATTTCTTGTGCGATAAATCTGCATATTTTCTGGAGATGGAACCCAGTCAAAATCCCTGGAAACGTCTTATAAAGTCAGAAGACATTGTACTGCTATTCATAGGAAAATGTCATTTTATTATATCAAGAATAGATTTAAAAAGATATACTGTGTATATATAATAGCTTTACTGAACTTTGACGTTTGACAGTTGACATTTTGCGTCACAAACTCATTTGAACATGTGCTTACTGCTTCTGGGTGACATGTAGGTATTTGTCCTCCAGCGTTGTAATCACCTAATGGGGGTGCTGTGCGTCATGCGTGTTCTCTGTTCTTACTCATAATTGCCATAAAAGCGGTATAGGTGAAGGCTTGAAAACGGTGCTCCATGTGATGTGTCGTTTGGCAGAAAAAATGTGTTTTTTTTCCCTCCACATCTTAACCGATTGTCATAGGCTGCATGTGTACATTTTTCAGTCTTTTAAAAAAAATGTTTTATCACAGAATCACCTGAATCTGTAATTGATTCCATTTAAAAAAAAAAAAAAAAAAAAAAAAAGGATAATCAACCCAGGTATGGCTGGCTGGGTCCCTTAGGGTTTTATATACGTTAAAATATTTTCAGTAGGTTTCAGTTACAGTTACAGTTACGGTAACAGATTAGAAGATAGAGATTTAAGAAAACAAGAAGTGATTCACTCTGATTTTACAAAAAAAGTATGTTTTTGTGGGCAAGGATGAGAGAGAGAGAGAGAAAGAGGCTACATCTAAACACAACAAATCCACCAGGAAATCTGTTAAAGTGATCAATATTTTTTGACACGGAGTACTTCACTTTGCCATTTACGGTAGGATTGGCTATGTTGTCGTAGCCATTTCACTGATTGGTACGTTCATCGTTTTCTGTTAAGCAATCTATTGTACTTGTCATTTATTTGACTAAAAAAGCCTAAAATCAAAATGACACATTAATCATACGAGATTATAGCATTTGTGGGAAACTCACTGCCAAAAATACTAACACACTATTTAAGTGTGGTACCTGTTATTACTGCAGACCTCTCTGTGACTCGGACGGCTGCTTTTAGCTTTCCGCTGAGAGAGAGAGAGAGAGAGAGAGAGAGAGAGAGAGAGAGAGAGAGAGAGAGAGAGGACTCATTCACAATATCCTCTGAAGTGGAAATCCTGAAAAAAATACTAACACACTATTTAAGTGTGGTACCTGTTATTACTGCAGACCTCTCTGTGACTCGGACGGCAGCTTTTAGAGAGAGAGAGAGAGAGAGAGAGAGAGAGATGACTCATTCACAATATCCTCTGAAGTGGAAATCCTGAAAATGTGTCTTACTCACACACACACACACACACACACACACACACAACTCGTGTGCACGCAGGGGGAGCCCAGGAGCCTATTTGGAGTTCCACCATGTCTGATGTGCTTTGAGCAGCAGCCAGTCAGAAAGTTTGGATCATTACATTTCTTCTCAAAGGGAGAAAGTGTATTTGTGTGAATGCTGATACAGCATCAGCAACAGTATTGTTATTCAATTCTTTGTTTTTAATGTTTCGTTGTTATTAGGTTTTTTAGTTGTCTCTAACTTCTGCATATGTTCAAAAAATTACAATGGCAGCCATTCATTTGCAATAAGTAGAGTTTAGTTTATTGATACAGTTTTTATTCATACAGCTTGACACACACACACACACACACACACACACACACACACACACTAGTTTGAAGGGTTGATTCATTGTTGCTTTAGGTCTTTTAATAGCATTAGTTAAAAGTAATAAGAAAATAAATTGAATATTGCTTGCCTTATCTTCTAAACATCTACTTGATTCTTCTGTTACTAGGCAACAGCATCTCCCACCTGCTAGACCAATGAAGTAACATTTGACACATGAGTTTTCCAGATCAGTTTGCTCAGAATATAATTCACCTATTTTCTTCGGCAAAGTATTTTACTTGGACCTGTACTGTTGGCAAAAATAAAAGGGAAATTTAAGGTTATTGTTTTTTTTGGAAGTACTCTACAACGTCCCTGTTGGCAACACTGATTATTTTTACATTTTGTTCAAAGGACTTTAAGTTTCATATCTTAAGTTTGTATTAAGTTCAGATATTTATACATTTTATTTATCAGAACTTATATATATATTATGATGATGTTCCTCTGTTCTGTTAAATAAAACAATAAAAATAAAACAAAACAAATTAAATAAATAACTACAAAAAACTAATCTGTTTGTTTTGTAATGTGTTTATTTTTTTATTTTTTTTAAATATATATCGGCATATTGGATTTTTAAATAACCAAATATTCGTATCGGTATCAGCCTTAAAAATCTTTTAGATAGAAGTGCAATTTTGCAACTTTTTTGCGACTGAACGAGCGAAGGAGAGGGTTGAGCGGATACAACAGGTGTTTCTGTTTTGAGAACAAACACTCTGAGAGAGAGAGAGAGATGCCATACAGTAGGTGGTGTTGATGAGTTCACACAACAGAAAGAGACACAGAGACAACTGAATGTGAGCTGAGAAAAGACAACGGCTACAGTTAGAGAGGCGGTTACTGAAAATCAGCTCGCAGCCTGGGTACTCTCCAGGTTGCAGGATTTAAGTCTGACAGTCCTTCACAATCCCTGGGATTGAAAGGATGACAGGAAGTATTACCTACATGTTTGTAACCCCTTCCGCAACCAGGAAACACCATGGCAACTTTTAATAGATGGAAGGAAGTGGATTGGAGAGTAGATCTTATTTCTCATCAAGGCCCTTAACACGCTAGAGTGACTTAACCTCATTGACGAGTAAGTGATCCCAATCTCCTCTCCTCTCCTCTACTCTACTCTCCTCTCCTCTCCTCTCCAGACCACTGGGTGTCATCATCGTTGATCTCATTCATCTATTTTCAAATCAGATCTTGTGCCACTTTCATATCAAGCCATTTAGTTTTTCACAGCGCTCCTCCTTCCTCTTTTTTTGGAGAACATAAATTCTTCGTTTTCTTAATCATCATCATCATGATCTCGGCTGAAACCCAATGGTTTGCTGAGACAGAGGGCTGCACAACATATCACACATCGGATATGATTTTAGACATAGTGTTTTTTCAAGCATGAAATGAGGAGCCATAGACAATCTGAACACCCATAAATTAAGAGTCTGAATATAAGTTGAATAAATACTATCAATCAGTCAATCAAAGTGTATTTATATAGCACTTTATGGTCTGATTCAGACCAACATAGAGAGCGTTACAGTAGTCCAACCTTGAACTAATAAAAGCATGAATGGCCTTTTCTAGGTCGTGCCTGCTCAGAAAAGGCTTAATTTTAGCCAGCAGACAAAGCTGGAAAAAGCTAATTTTAACAATATTACTGATGACTGCTTATCAAATTTCATGCTGCAATCAAAAGTAACCCCAAAGTTTTTGACAGCTAATCTAGTGTATGATGCCAGAGCTCCCAAACTCAAAGCTGGACCATTCTGCATGCCTGGAGTACTGAAAATAATACACTCCGTTTTACCTTCATTCAAGTTAAGAAAGTTGTCTGAAAGCCACAACCTAATATCAGTGATACAACTAAGCAGGGAGTTTAGTGCGACACTGTCATTTACTTCATAGGAAAATAGATTTGCAAATCATCTGTATAGCAATGAAAAGATAGGTTGTGCTTTCTTGTAATCACCCCTAAAGGCAGCATATATAAAGAAAACAGAATCGGGCCAAGAATGGATCCCTGTGGTACCCCACAAGAGAGGAGGAACTGACGAGGAGAGGTCACCAATCATAACAGAAAAGCTCGTATTTGACAGATAGGAGCTGAACCATTTGAGTCCCGCGCCTTTGATGCCTACACAATTCTCAAGGAGAGAGAGGAGGACTGCATGGTCCACTGTGTCATATGCCGCAGTGAGGTCCAAAAGGACTAAAACAGTAGAATTCCCAGCATCTACGGACAAGGCAACATCTTTATGAACCACAGTGCAGACTCAATGCTGTGACGTGATCTAAAACCAGATTGAAGTTTTTCAGAAACTGAGTTCAATTGTAAAAAGACTTGTAACTGTAAAAAAAAAAAATTGTTTCTAAAACCTTTGAAAGAAAAGGCAGATGAAAGACTGGACTAAAATTGGACAGCACTGTAGGGTCAAGATTAGGCTTCTTAAGTAGGGGCATGACCACAGCATGTTTAAAGGCAGCTGGGACAGACCCTAAAGTAAGACAGGAATTAAAAAGAGTAAGAAGACTCGCCTTAATGGTGCTGTTAAAAACCTCCTTCACAATTGTGGCGGAGACGATGTCTAAGGGACAGTTGGTATGTTTCATTTGTTGTACAACCTTACTAAGTAACCTCCGAGAAACTGGCTAAAATTCCTCAAACACAGGTGAGTGTGTAGGAGAAGCAGATAAAAACACCTTAAAATTGGCACTGGTGATTTTCTTGATAGATGCTACTTCGTCAATAAAATAACCAAGACATTTCTCACATGTACTGATTGACACATCTGTGGGAGCAGAGGTGCATGGATTTATGACAGAGTTAATAGTATTAAATAACACTCTAGGTTAATGGCAACTGCTAGCTATGACAGAAGAGAGATGCTGCATCTTCGCCACCTTCACAGCATTCTGTTATGTGGCTAGACTGACCTTTTAATATACCCAGTGACACTTGTAAATTGTCTTTCTTCCATCTTTGTTCAGTTTGTCTGCAGTGTTGCCTAAGGGCCCTTGTGGTGTCATTTAGCCAGGGGTCCGCCTTAGGTTTAATGGCTTTAATCCGATAAGGGGCAATAGAGTCTGAGATTTCAGTGCATGTGGAATGGAACACAGAGAGAATGTTATCTGGGGAAGAGGAGAGACCCTATCATT
>NC_045755.1:5412944-5413142 GCF_008692095.1 Etheostoma spectabile
AGTGCATGTGGAATGGAACACAGAGAGAATGTTATCTGGGGAAGAGGGAGAGACCAGATCATTCTTTACATAAAACTGTGAGCCCACAAACGCAGAGGCAAACTCCCCAGCTGAAGAGGAGGTGATGCAGCGGCGCCTAGAAGCTGAGGACAGGCTTAACCCTCTGAGCCCGAGACACTCGCCCACGAGTAAAAAAGT
>NC_045755.1:5413152-5418213 GCF_008692095.1 Etheostoma spectabile
TTCATAGTTTAATAACTTTTGAACCATACAAGCCATTTACTCACTTTTGGTTTCGTTTAAATCCTGACGATTTTGCGTTTACGGCGGTCTTTTCCCTGTCTTTCTAGCCTCTACAGGGGATTTTCTATCCAGCCTGGGAAATTCAGCCTCTTGGGCTTTAAATCCATACGTTAATCCAAGATTGATCCACTTTATGTCCAAATTCATCGCGTTTTGGCTCATTTCTGCCGCTGGCTCGCTCCTCCGCGTCTGCCCTATGTCTCCGTCTCTGTTTACAGGAAATGCATGCCCATATATGGGAGATAAGTCACCCCTCTTGTATGGAAGGCCGAGGGGACAAAAATGCCTATATACTCTATGGAAGGCCAATGGTGCACTATTTAGACACATATTTGCTTGTATAACATTGCTGTGGGGTGTAATATCAATAATATGACATTATTAGGTTTATATGGCATAAGTAAATGTCATGAGAGCAAAACGTCTTGACTTTTTGGAAAAAAATGCATGTATTTTGTCAACTTATAAGTTATAATGATTATTTCTTCACAGTGTGACTCCAAGACATAGAGAAGTGTTTTAGAAAGGAAATGCTTATTCATTACTTATCTGTCTGTGATATCAATACATATCTGGAAGATTCATTTATTTATTTATTATTTATCTTTAGGCCCTACAACCATTTTTAACATGCAAGTGACCTCACTGCAACCCAAAATTCTAAAACCCAGGTTGTCCTAAAAAAAAAATGATGTTCATATCTTGACTGGTAGACAACAGGGTTGATGTTTTACAAAGCTTTTTTATAAAATAAATCCAGACGGAAATTAAACTGTAAAAATGGCCTCAGGGCCCCCAGGGTTAATACTAGTTCCATGACCTGAAGATAGTGTGGTTGGTGGTGGAAGTACTTGCAAGCTGTTCATTGATTTCTACTTCTTCTTTTCTTCTCGAGGGTTGTTGAAATTAATCATTGCATTGATGCATTGCAGACTATAATCGATTATTGCCTATTGTTGGTTACTGATGTTGATTACCGTTCGCTGCTTTTTGTTGTTGTTGTCTTTTGTCTGCTGTGTTCCGACTACATTCAAGAAGTGTCTTTTTGAAGAGCTGATGCAATACAAAGGGATATATCTGACTGCTTGAATTTGTTGATGAAAGCCATGTCTAGCTATATATATATTTATTGAGGAGGTGACGCATAGTGACGCATTAGGATATCGATATGAATCATTGACGGGATAATCGTAATCAAATTGTGAGAGACCAGTAAAGATTCACACCCCTAACGTCCTTGATTCCTTTCCTCGCCTCCTCTCCCCGCTTCTTACTCAACCTTAGACAAGGAGAGAGGAGTCAAGGCAACAGGCAATTAGCAAGATCCTTGTTTCGAAGCCGTCATTTTAAAGCAACATCAATTAAATATGACGTGTGGCACAGCTGCCACGATCTGTAGATTCCACCTGTGTGTCATGCCTCTATTAGATGCCACGGGTGCCAAAAGATACACCTGTGTGCATCCTGCACTTAGCACTGAAATCAATGTCCCAGGTACAGGCAGGAGGACTGAGGAAAGAGGAGACAACTATAGGCAAAAAGAAAAGAAATGAGAAGAACCACTTGTCTCCCAAAGGATGTAGTTTTTTAATTTCTTCCCCAATTTCATTTCCTCTGTGTAATGTTTAAGGATAAGGGTGGAGAAATTCTAAGTTTGTCAAAAGCCTCTTTGTTGTGGCTAATGTGGTACTGCCGTTTTTGTTTTTTTTAAATATATTTTTGTTTTTTCACACCTCAGATAAGAAGTTTTACAGGGATACTGTAAACTGAGCATGATGGTAACGTGCTGACTCATGGCCAACAGAGTGCATAAATAGTCTGTGTGTTAAGATGCATTCACTTGCCACATGGATGACACATTTTTTATTCCTTCTTACACAAGGGACACTGACTTACACTGACTACTTTCCCCTTTGTGTCTCCACAGAAACCTGCTGGACAGGGACACCTTCTCCAAATCAGACCCAAGTAAGATCTGCCACCTCTTCTCTTTTTTTTTTTTCTTCTTGTCACCCATGGTCAACAAGTCTTTCTGTCAGTGTGGTGTCTGAGCTTGCTTTACATCACTGTATGGATACAAAAGAAGGGTGTGAGGAAAAAATAAAGGAAAGAAAAGTATAAAAAAAGTACTGGACAAATGAGAAACAGTCAGACAATAAGGGAAATGAATGGAGTTTAAGGGAGTGATACATTTATTAGTGATCAAACGAAGGTCTTTTGTTTTGCCGTATGTAGTCGTGAGTCACTCCTTGTGTGTTTTTTTTTCACTAAATGTGTGAGCTCGGCTGGAGACTGGTCTGACTAATGCATGAGGCTAACTAAGAAGCTTCTATAGATTCACGGAATGGGTGGCAATTCTCCTCTTCTCTCCCAGCAATTAAAATTATTAAAATAATGTTGTTAGTGGCAGTCTCTTATTTTTCTGAATAAGTATATTTTACCCAAATGTTTAACTATTCCTGTAGGGGAGTTTTACGGTGTTTTAATGGTTTGTAAATGCTGGATGTATATTCCACTGGGTGTGTGTGACGGGTATGTCATTGTGTGTTAGGGAGTATGGATAGAAGTGTGTGTGTGTGTGTGTGTGTGTGTGTGTGTGTGTGTGTGTGTGTGTGTGTGTGTGTGTGTGTGTGTGTGTGTGTGTGTGTGTGTGTGTGTGTGTGGATAGAAGTGTGTGTGTGTGGATAGAAGTGTGTGTGTGTGTGTATGGGAGTATGGATAGAAGTGTGTGTGTGTGTTAGGGAGCGTGAGATTCATCCTGTAAAAATAGAATCCTTATTATCACAGATGATATTTGTCATCTTGAGGTGTGTGTGTTTAGGATTATATCAGGATGACTTTACTATGACCCATCAATATACACATACTTTTGCAAAACATAGTTTGTCAGCACATTTACAGTAGCATGGAAAAAAAATGACCCAAAGTGATGGTGACAACCGAGATGAACACGTTGACGAGGACGTCAGTGATTTCCATGAGGAGGAGGAAGGAGCTCAGGCTTTACCCATACATTTCGGCGTACTCTTGTGCTGAGTAGCATTTGTGATTATGCTGAGCATGGCGACTTCAATCTCCTGATATGAACCTGCCTGACAGAGGGGGAAGAGCAAGGAGGGAAAGGAAAGAGGAAATAGAGAATGCCTGAGATACTGGAAATGTAGAGATATCCTGGTTCTGTCACTTGCTAGTAAACATATCTTTAAAATGTAAAGAGCAGTGGTCCAAAAACAAGACTCTCGGATACTAGTGGGATAGAGATAGAAAGCCCTTTAATACATGCAGTAAGCTGCAAGTTGTGCAAACGTTTTCTAATCTATTATTGATTTATCTGTTCCCCAAAATATCTTTGAGTTTCTACCAGACACAAGGTGTGTGTGTGTGTGTGTGTGTGTGTGTGTGTGTGTGTGTGTGTGTGTGTGTGTGTGTGTGTGTGTGTGTGTGTGTGTGTTTGCACATATAAGCCCATTTGATGTATCCTTCTGTCAGTTATCTCATAATAACATCAAAGGCCTCCAGAAAGGATGAGGGAGCTCAGTAATTGGCCTTTTAGTGAATGGTCTTATTTGGGTAAATTGCATAATGGGCTGACATTATGTTTTCCACCTTCATGAATAAAACTGTTAGGTGCTTTGATGTAGTTTTGTTATATTTAATTCATGCATGTATGGCTTGTTAGCTAATGGTATTTTGATGGATCAAATAAATACCATGACATTTGACATTTTATTTATTTATTTATTTGCTCAGAGTTATATGAATAAGGCTCCTCTATCCTTCCCTTAGTTAGCCAACCCACCAGTTCAAAAATATGTTAACTATAATAAAGAGAATACTATTGTACATGGTCAGGTAACTTGTAAGGTCTAGTACATACATAATTAAGAAAGTTTATTTGTCTGTCAATACCTGGACAACTACAATGGATATAAGCATGGGTTTGAGCATGTATCTTTAACGTTATGTCATCATGTGATGTGTTTCTGTTCTTCGCAGTTTGTGTTCTCTACACACAAGGCATGGGCAACAAGGAGTGGAGAGAGGTGAGAACTAAAGAGAGCGTGTATCACAGAATATGCTGTGCTTTATGTTGCGTCACCGGTCTTAATCCAAAATGTATCGTTGTACAAATAGAGATATAACCACAGGAATCCAATGAGAGTAGAATGGGCATTCCCATTCAAAACAACATATCAGGATGGTCAGAGTGGGCAGCATTTTTAAAGTGTAGTGTTGCCTTTGCAACCATTGTAACAGGCTTACTTCCATATAAACCAACTTGCAGCAAGTTGCGGCCTCACAGAAGTGATGTGTTTCTGGCCTGGCGGGGGTTTCCATTGGCCTGGCGGCTCCCCCGATGATGAGAATTCATGAATGTACATGAGGGGGCAAAGCTTGCAGCCCCAATCATTCCCAGTTATTCATAGTACTGAGTAGCCCATCATCTGCATGCATTATTAATAGGCTACACTAAATGCCAAACCAGGAACCTACCTGACCCCCATTGACTTGATACTTCAGCTGCTCTGCATTCATTACTCTAAAGCTGTACATAATCTTTTGTAACCAGCCTCTCCCCTGATGTTTCACCTGAGGAGAAAACCTGCTAGTGATTAATTATTCACAGGAGTCAGTGGAACTTCACAACGCACTTGTAGTATTTACAAGCTGATTTCTGCAGTAATATTAAAAGGACAGAGAACGTTTCACTTCAGCTTGGACATTATAGATTATGTAGATTATGTCTTTAAACTGACACTCTTTTTGTAGTCCAACATTTAGAAAAGAAAATATTTTGAGAATTAGAATTGATCCAAAAGGTATTCTTATCTGTTTTTAATCTTCCTTTCTTTGTCCAGTTTGGGAGAACAGAGGTTATAGACAACACGCTAAACCCAGACTTTGTGCGGAAATTCATTTTGGACTACTTCTTTGAAGAGCGACAGAACCTCAGATTTGACTTGTAAGTAATGCCTACTGTGTGTGTGTGTGTGTGTGTGT
>NC_045755.1:5418223-5420355 GCF_008692095.1 Etheostoma spectabile
GTGTGTGTGTGTGTGTGTGTGTGCGCACCAGACATTGTAAAGATTTGATATTTGGTTTACTCAAAGATGTTTTTATTATCATTGGTTCCATTAAACATCGGAGAGGCTCCAGATGTCACCTGCAAAATGAGAAAATGATTTCATAATTATTTGATGCTGGAGCTATAAAATATGGTGGTTTTATTTATTTCTTAGATTTTTCTCTCTTTACTGTACTGTTGGTATACACCAGATTTCTACTCTGCTCTAATTGACTCTCCACTTTAGGAAATTGAGAGAAGGTTAAGTAGATTTTACAATGCATGTGTCACTTGATTAATATTCATGTATGCCAGCTAATATTGACTTATTATGAAAATAATTACAGGAGCAAGAAAAATGTGCTAAAAAAGAATATTTAAAACATTAGACAAAATATTGCATATTCATGCAAATTTTGTTTTCCCTAAAAGTTTTACTGGAACACATTTTCCTCTTTTACCTTGACAATAACTGACAGTGACTTATTGCACAGAAGTCCATCATAGTATTAACTGGTACAGCGAGTTTGTTTTGCTGCATTGCTATGTTCACTATGTTGGTTGATAGCAACTTTAAAAGCAGTGTTGGTCTTAGTCCAATATTACTTTTGCTGCTGATGTTTGGCAGATTGTGGAATTGGCAGGCCTACCGCGAAGTACACCTTCCAAATTTGTAAAGTTATAAAGCACTTGATCACCTAAATTGCTAATTGTGCTGTGTTTCAATATTGAGCTAAATGGAAAGGTATTTGGGTATTTGTGAGCACTACAGTATGTGACCTTATATTAGATAACTGCATGTTTTTTATCTTAAAAATACACATCTGTGTGGGCTTGTATCTGTGAAACTTACTCTCACTTAGTAAGGTAAAATCTCTGCGTCAGTCTCCTGCACTAGTGAGTACTGAAAGCCAGAAATCTTGGTGTAGTCATGGACTCTGACCTGAACTTTAACAGTCCACTTCACGAAGCAATAACAAGTCAGCCTACTATCACCTTAAGATATATCAAGGGTTTAAGGACTTATGTGTAAACAGGATTTGGGAAAAACTGGTCCTGCTTTCATCTTCAGTAGACTTGACTACTGTAACGGGGTCTTTACAGGTCTCTCTAAATCAATCAGACAAGCTGACAGCTGATTCAGAACGCTGCTGCCGAGTCCTCACTAAGACCAGAGACTGGATCACTCACCGGTTCTGAGTCTTTACACTGGCTTCCTGTGTCTCAAAAGAATTGATTTCAAAATCTCTTGCTAGTTTATAAATCCCTTAAACGTTTAGGTCCAAAATACATTTCTGATCTGCTACTACACTATGACCCCCCCAGACCTCTCAGGTCATCTGGGACAGGTCACTTTCTGTCCCCCAGGATCAGAACTAAACAGGGTGAAGCAGCTTCGTTTCTATGCTCCTCATTCTGAATGAACCCCCAGAAACCTGCAGATCCGCTGCTACTCTCAGTTCTTTTAAATCAAGGCGAAGACCTTCTTTTTGAGCTGCCTTTCTTAAATGACTGCTCATTTCTTTAAATTTCTTATGCTGCAACTGTACTTTTTCTTGTGTTTTAGGTGCCTAATGTTTCTATTTTGTTTTTAAACTGTCTATTCATGTGTTTTATTGGTTTTTAATGCTTATGACTTTTAACTGTGTGTACTTGTGTTTATCTGTTTAACTGATTTGTGTAAAGCACTTTGAATTGCCCTTGTCTGCAAATGTGCTATACAAATAAAGCTGCCTTGCCTTGCCTTGCCTTACTGTACCACATAAAGGTATATTCTATAGAACTGTGAATGTTCTATGCTCTGTGGCTGCATCTCACACTGGATTAGCGTTCCTTTTGCATAGAGAAGACAGTTGATCATTAGCTGTATGAAACCACCAGACTGCCTGTGGGGGGGTGGGGGCGATCTCAGATCGCATTTCTCATTGAATTACAGAGGGGATTTTAGTGGCTTTATTTCATTAGATGGAGACTAATTAAATTATAGGCTATGAACCGGGAAGCCACGTCGGCAACCCAACTGTGATATCTACGACGAGGAATTAGTGTACAATATATCGTGCGTGCGTGCGTGTATGGAGGTATTTCTATACAGGTAAAAGCCAGTAAATT
>NC_045755.1:5420365-5420444 GCF_008692095.1 Etheostoma spectabile
ACATTTGAATGCATCAGTCTGTGTGCAGTGAATAAATATAACGTACAAGTTACATCTTTTGAATGCAATTACTGAAATA
>NC_045755.1:5420454-5434809 GCF_008692095.1 Etheostoma spectabile
TTCAAAATATTCTAATTTACTGGCTTTTACCTGTATAGGCATAGTAAGAAGTTGTCACTTCTTAGTGCTTAATACAGGGTAAAAAAGGAGAAATGTGGTCAATTTTTACATCATTTGCCTGGATATCCTGTGTCAGTGGATATTTGTATGTTGGCAGAGGTAGTGTCCCTGTTTATCCATACATGCACGGGTGTTTCATTATCTCAGCTGGTTGTTCTGTCACAACACAAACTCATCCCTTCATCTTACAAGTGTAATCAGGCCACCGGGACCAACCCACAAAGCTAATGTGTGTCCATCCCCACATACTGTGTGGGGCCACGGGGCCACGTGCTTGTAGCTGTGTGTGCGTTTTTGCGATGGTAACCATAACAACCGGGGTTCCAGGGGACGGTGGGTGTGATATAGGAGCGGACAGATTTCCTTCAGGGAAACAGAAGCATTTAACCTTTCATATCTACTCTGCCGCAGCATGTTATTATGACCCAGTATACATTAGCACACATGAATGGATTGCTAGAAACCTGTTACTTTGTGTCCCTGAAATGTACATGCAGGACTTTGAGTTGTGTGTTTTGTTGTATAACCTTACTACTGGTTCTGTTGTTTAACTTTATGCTTCCCAGTTTGATAAAGATCCATATTTCACGGTTGCTTTTAGCTGCTTTGACCCTCTGGCCTTCTTATGAATCAGGAAGCCTGTTTGGAGGCTAGAAATGCAGAGGTGCACTTGAATGTGTTATCTTTTTTTCAATCTGAATAAGTGTCAAATTTCACGTTTACATGGAACTCAAGTGGGTTTTCCAGAACAGTTATGTGAAACTCTTTTCCATATGAGGTGTGCATTTCTTTTTACAAATAACACACAGACATTTAAAGGTTTTTGTATGTGTTCTGTAACCTACACGCACAAGACACATTTTTTACAGTAGTTGTGCTGTGACATTCTTACGTTCAACATGTCAGGACATCTGTGCTGTTTGAGTTTCTATGCCCTCTCATTTGTTAAGCTAGCTGAAGAAATGTATGAATGCATGCCTCTATTCTTGCTGTCTCTTGAGTGGTTTTCTGAATGAAACCGAGCATCTGAGGAACAAAACGGCACACTGTCCTTTTGTTGGTCTGTTTGTGTGTCCATGCATATGTGTGTGCGTGGACCTAGCTTGCTGCCCCTGTCATGCCTAACGGCCACAGATGGCTCGCGCTGCTGGCCTGTAGAGGGTCACAGTTTGAGATGATAGCAGATGAAAGAGTGTTTCCTCCCTCAGGGCCATGAAGATGGGATCTGAGTGAAACTGTTAAGAAATACGTATCGTGGCCGGGATAGCATCAGGTAGAGCAGGGATATATATATTATATAATATATAATATATGTGTGTGGTGTGTGTGTATATGTATATATATATGTGTTATGTATATTATATGTGTGTATATATATATTATATATAATATGTGTGTATTATAATATATATGTAGTATATATATATATATATATATATATATATATATATATATATATATATATATGTGTGTATATATATATGTGTTATATATATATTTATATATATATAGGTGTGTGTGTGTGTATATAGATATATGTGGGTATATATATATATATATATATGTATATGTGTGTGTGTATATATATATATGTATGTATGTATGTATATGTATGTGTATACACATACAAACACCAGCACAAACATAAAGTTGACATGTTTTGTTTTGATTGCAATAGCTCAACAACTGTTAGATGGATTGCCAGGATATTTTTTGTCATGACATTCATGTTCTACAGAGAATGAATTGTTACAATGATCCCTGGACCTCTCATTGTGTTTTGACCAAAACCAAAACCATTCCCATCAAGCTCATCTTTGTGTAGTGTGCTAGTTAGCAAAATATTGGCATGCTAACAGGCTTAAATAAGACAGTAAACCTCAACATGCTGACATCATTGTAAGGAGGTTAGCATGCTAATGTTGTACGTTCAGTTTTATGTTCAGCCTCACAAAGCTGCGAGCACGGCTTTAGACTCTGTTTCTTCACAAGGAGGTCAAAGGGCAAAGGGAGCAAGAGAACCATATCTGTAAGTAAAATGGGGTTCAAAGTAGAGCTGGGCAATATATTGAATATAATGATATTGTGATATAAGATATCTAGATGTTGTCTTAGATTTTGATTATTGTAATATGGCGTAAGGGTGTTGTCTTTTCCTGGTTTTAAAGGCTGCATTACAGGAAAGCGATGTCATTTTCTGAACCTACCTGACTGTTGTTATTGTTCTATTTTTTGCCTTTACCCACTTAGTCATTATATCCACATTTATAATTATTTGGTTAAAAATATTGTGATATTTGATTTTCTCCATAGTGCCCAGCCCTAGTTAAAAGGTGTTCTATTTATTTTTTCAAGTTACGGTACATAGAAATTATGTGATTTGTCTGTACTTCCTGTATGGACACATCTTTTGGTAGTGAATCATTTCTACTCTAGAGAGTGGTGGATTGGTTTCTCTAGTTGGATGGTAAAGAAACTCTGAATCGTGTAAAAGTCATAGACACTGTTAAGATATTATGTGATTGTATTGCATAATTTTAAATACTCAGTCTGGCTTTGGATTCCCAAAGAGGAACACGCATACAAAGGCACACACAGGATGCACTTGTGAACCCTGAACATTGTTGTAAAGTAACTAATATTTTGGTGGAAAAATGAGGGGCAATTTACCCAGCCAAGGGCAATCCATTTTTAGTAGCGGGTGAAATGACCTGAGCTGTGAAATGACCTGAAATTGTTGAGTTTGAGCTTGTCTGATTGTTTCCCATTCTTTAGAGCAGCTTCAGCACTAGAGGGGCCATTTCTGGACACATTCTTCTCTCCACAAGTATTTTATGCACGAAAGACCTGCCGGTGGAATAGAGGAAAAAAAAGAGTGAAAAAAAATTCAAACATACATCAAACAAAATCCACAATACCTTACTGAAAGTGAGCAGCAGTGAAAACACAAAGGAGAACAGTAACTTATTTAACCGCTAGTACAATTTTTTTTTTTTTTTTTTCTCTTTGTGTGTTATGCCATAACTCATATGACTGCCATTTAGTCCATTTAGTGTCAGTTTTTTGAAGGATGCCTGTGAGCTGGTGATGCTGAGAAGTGAAATACCCTGAGCCTTTGGTGAAATCGGCAGTGACAAGCTGCTTGGCCCCGTCACTGATTTACTCTGTCTGTAATCCTTGTCATATTCCCAGCTGAGCTCCTGTCACCCTCCATCACTTACCTAATGTACTGACTCTCGCTCGCTTTTCCTTTCTTCTACAGGTATGATGTTGACTCGAAGAGCGCCAACCTGTCAAAACATGTGAGTTCTAAAACTTAATTATGTGTCTTAGTGCGCACATTGAGGCATGTACAATGTGACTTGTTTTTGTCTCTTCACACTTTTGCTGATTTCATTCTGTGGTGTGAGTTAGTGATTTGTGTGTGCATGATTGCTGTCCTTGTTATTACCTCCCATTAGCCTCATTTCAGCCACATAACCACACATCTGGTCTTTACAATGAGTGTTTATCACCTACTGTAATAGCACATTCCCTGAACGGCCTGCAGTTCATTTAGAAATTAAATAAACACTAATTTCTCCTGTCCGCCCTGAATTTTTTCACACTGATAGCGGTGATTAGCTTAACTGTAATTAGGAACAACAAAGTGATAACTTTGCCAGTAATAGCTATGTCCTGCCTACTGCATCATGGGGATTGTAGTTCAAAGACTAAGGCCAAGCTTGTACCCTTGGAGGTTTTCCTTGGTAATGTTTAGAGCGGTTCACCAGCCATGTAAGCCAGTTGTTTTTCATATTTAGCTTATTTTGGATCCCTGGACTAAATGAGACACAACGTGTTAATCACTGAGGTATACAGGTGCCGGTCCCTTCGGACCAAGCATCAACTTCCATGCCTGAAATGTGAAGCCAAATGCCTTAACCTGGATTCTATTTAATTTCCAGAAGAGGGCAACTCCCCTCGCTTCAGAAAGAAGTCAGTTTCTATAGAAGTCTATGGGGTAAATTACCCTACTTCTGCTCGATTTAGCACCTCAATAAACATTTATGGCCTCAATAGCTAGTTTCAAGTCTTCTTCAATACAGGATGAATTTCATTTTGTAAATTATGGCCAATTTACTTAAAAAAGACAATAAAGTAGGGGATGCTTTATGACCTTTCAACTTGAAAATCAGCAACTTTTCCCTCTTTAATGTTTAGCTAAGCGGTCATCCTTCCCAGCTTCGCACTTCAATCAATTACCGTCAAATTACGGCCAAAATGCAAACTCCTGGCTTTAAAACTGCTGTCCACAAACCAATGGGTGATGTCCACAATGCCACGTTCATTATTATTACAGTCTATGCTTCAGACTGAGACAGCCCAGACAGAGTTAGGCTAGCTGTTTCTGTCCTGATGCTAAGCTAAGTTAGCTTGGTGCTGGTGGTAGCTTTGTACATACGTCATACTCTGTCTTCTTATCTAACTCTGAACAAGGAATCGAATGAGCGTATTTTCCAAAATGTCTAACCTCTCCTTTAAGCTGTGACACTGTTATCTTGCAACAAAAGGGGAAATGACTTGGGGAATAATTTGACAATGTTCATCCATTCACTGCGCTGTATGTTTATCCCGAAGGTCTGTGTTCGTCTGTAATCTTGTGTGCGCACCTGTTCAAAACGGCTTTTCACTAATATCTGCGACATGTTTGGGCAGGTGTTTGCTGTTGTAACGGGCAATACTAACTGTCAATGTTCAATGAAAGGAAGTCATAGCAACAATACAAATTTTAAAGCTGTCTTTTCATAAACTCTGTTGTCTGGACATTTACAGTACATGTTTAAGCTTCAGTGTTCGATTTAGCCAGTGCGCTATCAGGCTTTGCTTCCTCATTCTATTCAGCAGTATTTGGCCACTACCTGGAAGAAATGTGCTACAACTGTGTACATTACAATTTGTACAGTATGTGTCTGTGAAACACTCATTTTGTGTAACACTCACTTGACTTTTGTCTCCCCTAAACAGAGCTGCAGGCTGTGACTCACATTCTGTCCTGAGCTGACAATCTCCAGCCCTTAGCTCTTATCAGTGTTTGCGCTTCAGTGTTTAACCCGACCGGTCTGCCCACATATCATACGACATAAACACACCGTCGCATGACTTACTTTGTGTCATAAATAAATGGAAGTGGCTGGAATGATTGGAAAAAAACAGAAGGGGGTGGCAAATGTTTGACATGAGCCTTTAAAGACGAGTATTTGAGCATGTTGCAATGAAAGTCTACAGTGCTATTAAAATATGTTTACATAGAAGACATTGTGACATGCCTTCTTTATAGTTTACAATATTTAACATCCTTTGCAATGAAAGACAGCACTTAGACATGTTTTGTGTCACTGGGCAATAATAATGGTACAACGCTAATGCTCATCTGCTGTACAAGAGGGATATATGAGTGCTACTTTGAACTCAAAGTAAAATACAAGTTGAGTTAGTGAATGATCTTGTAAAACATAATGTTCTACTGCATGCTCTGGTTAAGTTATGTGTTTTTTACTGGAATATAGCAAGCAATTAACATGCCAAGGGGAATCGGTTTCGAACTATTCAATGCCGATTTCCCCGGTTTTCCTATTTTTATATTGCATTTTAAGAAATTATATAACATAGTAGTTACAGAGGAGGGTGATGGAGGAAAAGATGCTACCCTGAAATTGGGTGAAATTGTATTTGTTTTTCTCTAGCATTGTCTTCATAGCGCCATTTCACAACCTCAGGGGGATAAATATAATGGGTATAATTGAGGACCTTTTGTAAAGGCACAGGCCACAAGGTTGTAATTTTTGCACTTTCATATGTACTTGTGGAAAGGGCTTTTATTTAGATGTTAAGCTCAGTTACAGCAAACTGCTGTTCACTATCATTATGTGGCATCAGACTGAATGGTGCAATGCAATTCAAAAGGGAACCTTACAGTATGTACAATCCCATTGATTTTAGTGTAGGGTCATAGTGGTGGTGTTTCATGTTCAGTATGATGTGAAGGAAGTTAGCTAGCTTTGATCCCAAGGTGGGTTTGTTGTCTCAAATGTTGTGCTGTGAAAAAAGGTGTTTTTGCTGCCCTTTGATGTAATGGATGATATTAGTAGTACTGGATCTATAGCTTTTAAGTTGTTCTATTGATATCATAATGTAACTACAAGGCTGTGTCACAGTCGGTATCTCTCTACCTCCAGCAATAATTCATATTGAGCTTTATTTGTACATCATTTTTTAGAGTTTCGGTTTTAAAACACTGAATGAAACCCATCAATATCACTGCTGGCATTTATTTGTCAGTAACTGTATGAACCTGGAGATGAATTGAATACTACAGTGAGAAACACTCTAGGTCTCTCTAAAGCAAATTTAGTCCCTCTTAGTTATTACTTAGTAGTTTTTCCTCTTCTCATCTGTGGCTTTTTTTGTGTCACCGGATGCAGTCCACCCCTCTTGTGCTTACCCCATCTCTCTTTCTTGTCTTCCCCTCTCACAATGGCAGTCTGTCACCCTTTGTTTTTATTTCCTTGCCATACCCTTGTTCTCTCGTTCTTGATCTCACCATTTCCAATCCCCCTTCCCTTTGCCTCCCTTTCTTGTAATCAATAATCTTGTACAAGAAGAGACTGGCCTGTTGGCTTGGAGGCAGCATACCAGCATTGATGCAGGAGTGGGGTGTGGGGTGGGAGACCAGAGAGGCAATCCATTAGAAGGTGTTTTATCATTGAGCTTTAAGCTGCAGACGCACCTGGGAACCGGGTGACAACGAGTGTGGGCTATAGAGGTACTGGTCGAGACAGTGAAAAAAGACTCTCGCTGTCCTGATCATTAGATCATATTTATTTCTCTATGCAAGGAGATAGAAAGCCAGACTGATCTTTTTTGAAAATTTCAGAAATTAGTTGCAAATTGAACAAACATCAAAACATCTGTAATATCCTTGGTTACCACATTTTTAATAAGTCAACTTTTGTAAGGGGTTTGTATGTTGAATCTACTGTAATATAGATAATGGCTAATATATATTCCTCTAGTCGGTGTTCCAGTAAGAAACCTTTCTTTTTAATGTCTTTAAATAAAAACATAAGTATACTATTTATTAACCTTTTAAAGAAAAGGTTTTGACATTTTGAGACATACTCATTTGCTTTGTTGTCGCGAATTACAGGGGTTTGAGAAAGTTCCCATGCTAAAGTTGATTAAAAAGACATCTTTTAGGAATTGATCTTTATGCTTTAATTTGGAAAAAAAGGAAAATCCAACCTTTTATGGACACCAATTTTATTTGTGAATGAATAATGTATTGTAAACAAATAAATGTTCTTCCTTAAAATACAGGGGGCATAAGTATACACACCGCTATGTTAAATTCCCAAAGAGCCAAGCACATTTTTATTTTTAAAGGCATGGATCCAGGATACTATGCATCTTGATGCCCCCCCCCCCCCAGATATCACATACTCTTCACCATGCACAGAGATTGGCATGGGGAACTTTCCATAAGATCATCTCTCAATACAAATCAAACCAGCTATTGGGCTACCTGAAATAACACCATGCCTTTTATCTGAAATTTGAGCATAAAACTGGTTAACGGTTCCAGATCTGCTACAGAGTAAACTCATGGATGAGAAACAATGAGTTACCACTATATTCTCCTTTTTAAAACTGGTATCCATAATATTTTTTAACCGGCATCCATAATATTTTTTAACCATCTGTGTTCATCTGCTCATGCTCACCCTGAACTCCTCAGTCTTATCTATCAAACAGTTATAGCTAAACCCACACAACTATCTTTTTCTTATTAAATCTTTTTAAGCCCACGCTGTTATATATTTATCCATTAGTTGCACAGAGCCAATTCTTGGATGGACCTCATGATGGGAAACAGCAATGGTTGCTAGGTGATTAGTGACTTTACTGCACAGACTCTACATCTTGGACAGTGAACAAATATCATGAAAACGATTTTTGCTATGTTATTTCAGCACCCATTGTGGCCTAAAACAAAGTTGTTTATGACAAATTAAAGTCACAGGGTTGTATGTATGCAACACTGATAAATGAGCTAGACAGGTTGCCATGAGGCTTGGTAGATGGATAGATATGGATACAGAATAATAGATGAGGATAATCAGTGGAGCAAAGAGAATCCATTATGTTAGTGCTGCTTGGAGCAGCTCCAGTCAGATATTAGAGATAGTGTCAAATAATGACAAACGGTCTCACGGGTGCCCCGTAGTAAACCTGAGCTCGAGATGGCATGTTTCTGAAATAGCTTTCATATAACTGAAGTGAGGGATCTGACATAGTTTGCGTGTTACAGTGACTGTTTTTATACTTAACTTTTATTTTGAAGGCTTTTACACAGCAAGCTGTTTGCCATTGTTTTATTCTGACAGTCAAAATTTATAATTCCCACATTGTCATGCACAGAAATTTAGTTAGCTGTTTCCAGGACTGATGCACACTTGTATTTTCTCTCCATCTCTCTGTCGTTCTGTCTGTATCAGCAGTGAAGTGTGATTTGTGATTGAATTTACCAGGAAAGTGGCAAGGGACCAGAGTTGGGCAGGTGTGAGGGCTGATGGGAGGAAGGCTCAATCTGCTCGGCAGTATTATCCGTCAATGGGGAACATGGGGGTATTTGAAATGGTTTCGCCATGTTGGGTAGCGCTCCGTGGAGATCAGGAGTGTTTGCCAATTTTGTTTCATTTTGTTTCTCTCAGTCATTTTATGTCATTTTCATTTTATGTTGTTTTTTGTATTATGTCTTGTCTGAATAATAGAAAAATATGTTTTTTTTTTTAAAACTCCCTCTCTTTTTGTTACTCTGCAGGATTTTCTGGGCCAGGCCTACTGTACTCTCGGAGAGGTGGTTGGATCATTGGGCAGTCGCTCGGAAAAAGCTCTTGGGTGAGTAGGTGTCCCCATAGCTGGGAGTGTGCCGATATTTAAGTCATTTTCTGACAGTCTTTTTTTTTCCACAGGCGTGTTACATGGCTCTTTTTGTTTCAGTATACACAAATGTCATGGAAGCATGTTTTTAGTCCAATGAACATAAATAGTACCAACATGTTACAGAAGTATTGCAGTATTACAGGGTCCCACGGAAGAGAGAGAATGTATACTGTATACACACATACTGTATGTACACATATGAACACATACATACACTTTAGTTAGCCTTATTGTCAACGTTTATTTAATCCCAGAACCTGTCCCAAGGGAACACCCCGTCCCCCCCATTATCACTAGTGTTGGGTACCGAAAACGGTTCCCACGCATACGATAGGAATTGGACCGGATTAGAATGCAAATTTGGGTTCCTCTTAATGTGTCGAGTGAAATATTTTCCTTTTGTCGCTCCGAAAAACGGATGTAAAATTTCACACTTTCTACAATATTTCACTTTTGTCTGCCGTTAGCTAGATACCGCAAATGTAGGCTACTTTTAAAATGCTGTATGTTCCCTCTGGGCTCACCAGAATGAACGTAAAAGCATATTAACCATTCACTGCACGTGATTGCTAGTAACATATTACACTTGCTTTGCTAGTCTATCTTTAGCTAGCTTTTAGTGTATTTAAAATGCCTAAAGCAAAGTCAAGTGTGGCTGTTTTTCACAGCAAAGGATTCCAACATCGCAAAATGCAACAAATGTTTCAAAACGATTACGTACAAAGGGGGAAGCCCCTTGAAGTTATTGAAACATGCGGTGACATACTTATATATTTAAGTACTTTAACACGTTAACATATTGTTACATTAAAATTTTCAATAACAAAAAAATCTATGAAAGAGCCTTTCTTTGATGTCATTTTTTTGGTTTAGAAATTACAATTGTTTTAAAAATACTGTTTCTGCATTGGAATCGTAAAAATCCAAACGATTATCCCTAAATCTGCTCCGTATGTCTGACCAGTGTCAATAAGTGGTCACAGCAGATGTTTTTTTTCCTACATTGTGTAAAGTGTGTTTAAGCATTGGCTGTGTGCCAGCATGCTTTAAACTTGCAGTTGTTTCACAAAGATTGTTTGTGAAAGCGTATCACCTTTGTGAGGAGTCACAAATGAGGCAACATTTCATGCAATGGCCGATGTGGCCAAAATAGTGCCAGTAAAAGGTTTGCTATCAGGGTTTTTACATGCTTACACATACATGTACAGTTACTCTTCCATTGTATTGTGGAATGGAGTTGTCAGTATGTGCTACCGAGGTCACTGCTACGTAATCCAACTCCGCCACGACACAGACCCCACCGCCAACATCGTTGGTCTTGGATGAAACCGGACTTCTAGTTGGTGGTTAGGCTTTTTTTCAGGCTTAGAACAACATCTTCTTCTTCTTTGCACAACCGGGGTTACAGTATATCATTACCTGTTGGCTTGGCATGCTCTAGACAGCACTTCAATTGTGTTTTTATGTGGACAGTGCATGTGTGGTTGGGAACAAAAGAAGGAAAAACCCTGTTTTTAAAAATACCCGTGTAGATGTGCACTAGGCACTAGCAGTGAGATGTGTGTAGATTTGCTTTGTATGGAAGAATAAATGCTGCTTGGTAATTGGAGTGACTGAAGCAGTATCAAGGGGGTATCCCCAACTTCTGTTTCTGGGGATACCAAGCTGAGGGACAGTGCATAATACCTACCATGTTTTAATAAGTATACACACAACAAATGCACACAAAAACACTCCCACAGACTTGAGGGTTTTCTTATACATACAAACACAGGCGCTCCTTACATTGCTATGGTTCATCAGGATTATTAGGCAGCCTATCCTCTGCAGTTACCCATATACAATAATATCTGCATCTGTTTGTGTGTTGTTTTCTTGTGTGAATTTCTGCGAGGTGTGAGCCTAATTATTCTTTTACATTTCTTTGTTGTTGTTGTACCAGTTGTCACAATGTGTACATGAAGTTATTTGAAGTTAAATAATAATTAGTTTTAGTGTGTTGTTTTTCTTTTTCAGCTGTTTTTGGCTTTGAGCATTATGAAGAGCGCTATATAAATAAAATGTATTATTGGAAAAGATGAAGCAGAACATAATGGCTTAAAGCTTTAGTGCAAAACTTTGATATTAATAAATGTTTGTTACATTCAAACCATTGCCAAATGAGTTGCTACAAAGCGTGTTAAGACTATTAGCTCCACACCACGCTCTCAGTATTTCTCAGTATGACTATGTTCAGAAGATTGTGGTGTCCGTTGACTTTCCCGTGCAGAAACTTGAGTGAAGATAAAAACCTCTTTTGAAGAGTCCATAATGTTTTTTTAATCCTCCTCGTCCTTCTTGGCTACTAGCAACTGTGTGGGGGAGGATGTGGGGGGTGCATGCGCGATCACAGAAGGCTTGTCATGTGGATGCGCCAACAGTGTTGTTGCTGTAACTTAAAATCCCTCATGGGGGAAACAGAAAATACACACTATAGCTTTAAATGAGCCCGCAGTCTTTGTGTTTATAACCTTTAGAGATTACTGCATCCGTTCACTTAAGCCATTCTGGATATCGCCATGTCTATACTTAAAGGAATAGTTCACCCAATAACACTGCACAGAAATGTTCAGAAAGTTTTTTGAACATTTTCTAACCTTTTTTTGCTTTCTTTTGTTTGTGCAGTATTTTCATCTTTTGGGTGTTCCGCTGTAAACACCATTCATCTGTAATCTAGATCAGAAGCAAAATCAGCTTCATTAGGAGTCCTAATTAGGATACCTCATTATCTATTTTTATCCATGATGCTTAACATAGTGACTCTCTCATGGTGAAATCCATTTGGCTTCCTTTCAGTTGTGTCTTATTTAATCCAATTTGCTTGTTCATTTGAAGGCTTCATGAGCCTTGAGATCTAAAAAGAGGGGTGTCGGGGGAAATAAATGCCAAGCTGCCTTCTCTGAACACCTCAACAACCTGGCGACGTGTGTGTGTGTGTGTGTGTGTGTGTGTGTGTGTGTGTGTGTGTGTGTGTGTGTGTGTGTGTGTGTGTGTTATTCCTTTTTTCCAACTGTCATCCACTTGGGCAGCACTCACCAATGTGATTTCTGTACAGGGTTTCCAATGTGGAGAGAGAGAGGGAGAGAGAGAGATGTATCTCTTTCTGTCCATGCATGTGCGTGGGCACATGCTTTTACATGCATCATGGACCCCTCCAAAGTGCAAAACAGTGTTTTCTGCCTTGAAGCGCCACTCAAGAAACCCATCCCTCCACTCTATTCTTCATCTCACACACACACACACACACACACACACACACACACACACATACACACATACACACACACACACACACACACACACACATTTTATTTTTGTAATGGTGACACTAATGGGAAAATGGATGTATGGAGAATGTATGTATCTGTAAACAAGAAGCGGTTACATATAATGAATGAATGGCTGGTGTAATGATGGAAAAGGATGGATGGATATATTCCACAAGTGTCAAAAAAACATTTATAAACCCTGTTTTCAAAGGCATCATGAGTAATAAAACAAAGGTATAGCAACAAAGGTACAGAGGCAACAGCTGTTGCAATTGTTGGTTGTGTGTGTTTGTGGGTGTCAGACTTCGACAGACACACACCTGCAGCCTGACACGACATGGAGGATCTTTAACAATTGTAATGAGTGCTAATTACAGTTAATTACATTGTTCAATCAAACTCCAGTGGCCATTCACCAGTGTGTTTGTGTGCGTGTGTGTTTGTGTGTGCGTGTGTGTGTGTTAGGGTTGGGCGGTAATACGGTATACCGCAGGGTCTTAAAAATAGCAACGGTATCAGTTTCAATACC
The DNA here is from genome assembly GCF_008692095.1 of Etheostoma spectabile. Lineage (NCBI taxonomy): Eukaryota > Metazoa > Chordata > Actinopteri > Perciformes > Percidae > Etheostoma > Etheostoma spectabile. The sequence continues at coordinate 5,433,337 of NC_045755.1, forward strand.
GTCATTAAAAAAAAATGCAATGCGCTTACATTGGAGGCAAGGATTAAATATTAAATATAATTTATTTAATGCCTAACAATGCTTATGTGTGGTTGTCATCACATGCCAGTGTGGAGGAGAAGGGGGGGGAGGGTTCAGTCTTAGTGTTTGGTATTTACTTTCTGAATGGTGTAGGCACAAGCCAACAGTTTGATGACGCCGTCTGCGACTTATGTCATCATTTTTAATTAGTCACAGTAATACCGTATACCACGATATAATATGAAGGAGGTTTGACGGTATCAGAATTTGGATACTGCCTAACTCTAGCGTGTGTGTGCTGTTGTACAAATAGTCTGTACTAGGGCTGAAAGATATGAGGAAAATATGTGAGATGCGACAATGTTGAATATTGTGATAACAATATTACTTATTATCATTACTTGCGTTAAATAAACCGATATTAAAGTATGACAGTTACAATTCAAAGTGCAGTTTTCTACTGATATTATTTTTCAACTAACATAAAAAATCTCTTGGAGTTTCTTTTGCGATATATAGCAGCCTATTGCGATGTGTTGATTGCGGCAGTTGATATTGCGATTAAAAAAAAAAAAACGATTTATTGTGCAACTCTAGTATGTAGCTGATTTTCTTATTACTTACTTACTCATTTACAATTTCACAATTTGATTCAATATGAAATCTCCATTATTGGGAATATACAATATGAGCCCCAATTTCAAAAGAAAACAAAAATGGTTTGAAGCTGAGAAGTACCACCCTTGAATAAAACTCCTCATTGGGTAGCGGACTGTGTCTGCGTTCTGTGATAGGCTAGTCATCACAGCGCCCCTCCCCTACACACACGCTCTGCTCACTCACACGCAGAACACTGAGAAGAGAACAGCTGTCTCCCTTAGTCACTCAGGGTCTTTTCCGTCAACGTTTAGGGTTTCTTCAGCTTCAGGTTTGTTTTTTACTTCGGTACGTGTTTCTTACTTAACCAATAGGTTTCTGGTAAACGTGGGGTTTTAGACATGGTGGTTGGTAGAATGCGACTCGCGTTGCGTCTCTGCTGTTGGAGATTTTTTTTTTTTTGGTAAACCTCTGCTGGCTCTAATTTATTCAATCTATTTGATCCGTAGAAACACAGTCCCCCCCCCCCCCCCTCTCTCTCTCTCCTCTCTCTCTCTCTCTCTGTCTGTCTCTTACTCACACACACACACCTGGTGTGGAAATAAAAATAAATAAAAAAAGAACCATAAAAAAAAAATCACACTGATCATAAAAAAATTAAAAGTTAAAAAATGTTATATTGAGTATGAAAACTCTTGTTCATTACATTTTACTTCATAATTGCAACCGCATGTGTTGCATTCATTGTTGCAAAACTTGTTCTCTACATAGTTTGTTTGTTACCATGACAACACCATTGAAGCTCAATGCTGATGCTGTCATGTAAATAATTTTCTAATCAGCAATAAATATAAC
>NC_045755.1:5434827-5448284 GCF_008692095.1 Etheostoma spectabile
ATCAATTGCATGCTTAAAATAACATACCGGTTAAAGCCCCACCCATTTCAAGACAACCTGACCCACTTCCGGGTCAAATCTGTGCACTTCCGGGTTAGGCCCCGCCCAGTCCGAGTACAGATACAGATAATTCATGTGGTAAACGGATACAGATAATGCTGTACACGTTCATCCCTAGTATTTATCACTAATATCAATTTCACTTGAAATACTGATTCTAATGTTCATTTTGAGGGCCTCATGAATATTCAGTGGGCAGTTTGCAAGTGGGGGGGGGGCTGTGTCACTATTTTTTTTTTTAACCTTTTTCTCTATTCTCCGTCATTTCTAACTCTCCACCTTTATCTCTCTCACACTCGCCACCCTCTCCTTCTTTCATCTGCCTCTTTGGTTCCCACAAACAAGATCGTTCAGTGTTCAGAGTTGGACAGAAGCCCTGGTGAACTATAGAAAAGCCAAGTGGGCTACAATTTCAGATGCAAGTGAGCCATGACACACACACACACACACACACACACACACACACACACACACACACACACACACCACACACACCACACACAGCAACAGCTGATAGCTGTGAATACGCTTGATTGTATGGACTGTAAAGGAAGGACAAATAAATTCTGTATCTGCCTTGGTGTGACATGGATTTGTGTCAATGTTCCTTTTGTGTAGAGAATTATGGTTATGAGTTTCCTTTGATGGCGAAAACGTGTCTATGACTGTTCAGGCACAACCACGAATAGATACTTGCATGGTTTTAATTATAATTAATGTCTCGGTCAGGTATTCTCCCTTCATTTGGATGTGTGTGTGTGTGTGTGTGTGTGTGTGTGTGTGTGTGTGTGTGTGTGTGTGTGTGTGTGTGTGTGTGGTGTGTGTGTGTGTGTGTGTGTGGTGTGTGTTTGTGTGTGCGCCCTTTTGTGCATGCATGTGTGTTAAGCTGCAGCCCAGAAGTGGCCCAGACTTAATTACCCGTCTCTCGGTAGACACTGATTGCAAATCCATGTGTCTTGATTAGAGGATTCAGTGTTTCCTCTCACACACACACACACAGATTCCTGAAGCACTTCTCAACCCTGAGTGTTTTTCTGTGTAATGAATATACTAATGAGAGTAAAGCATTTCACCTGAGAGTGAGAGTATGGATTTTCATATCTTAATCATTTGCTAAACCTCTGTTTTTATTAAATTCATTTCATATCACTGTAAATGCCAAACATGAAAATATTGCAACATTTAAAGTAGGGCAGCACAATATGAGGAAAGCATGCAATATGCAATGACGTGGTTGAACGATATTACTTGTGATAAATTAACAGATATTAAAATGTACTCAGTTCTGCATTTGTGCTGCTTTGTTTTCTGCTAAATTACAATTAATTGCTTGTTTTTAAAACAAACAAAAGGCAATGATTTCCATCATTGTTTTATTAAAACATGTATCATTGAATTAAACATAAAAGCCACCACTAAAAAAAGTGACAGTTACATTTTAAATTGCAGTTATCTACTGATGTTTTGTTTGAGTGTTTAACACGATTTGTAGAAGCCTTTCGCGATGTGTTTATTGTGCCAGTTAATATCGCGATGACGATAATGAATGCTCTATGAATGCTGCTCTATTTCTCTATTATACAGTAATGAGAAAAGTACCATTCACCAGTGCTTAATTTCAGCAAATGACTAAAACACTCAGTGATTGCACCACAACAATATTATCTGTTGTCATAAGGTTTTGTTCATATCACACACACACACACACACACACACACACACACACACACACACACACACACACACACACACACACACACACACAGTTTAGAGAACAGCATTGTGTTGCATAGACTTTTGTTAAGATTTGAGATTTTAGCTGGTCCTTCTTTACCACATATTGTGTCAGTATATATGGATGCGTATATGTAAGGCAAAACTGTGAGATACATTATTCATCCAGTAACCATGCAATCCTGTCAGTTGCAACCCACATATCTTTTTAAGGCAGGTCTTTCAGACAGTGTAATGACCGTCGCTCTGACAAGTAGAGGAGCGAGAGCAGGCATTTGAGGAAGTAACGAGCAGAGGAATCCCATTCGATGTCCCACATTGGGGGCCCCCCAGCTTGGCAGAGTTGTCATGGCAACGCAGATTAAGGCCGTTTGTCTGATGTGTGTTTGTATGCATCTTTAACCCTTTCTCATACATATTTGAGGGTGAGAAGCAGTGGAAAACAGACATTAAGTCTGCAGTGTGCTTTTTAAAAAATGTGTATAATGTGTGTGCTTCAACTCCAGGCAGTCTGGGCCCTCTGGCAAAAAAAAAAAAGATTTGATTGGTTGCCTAGGCCCAGTGTGACATTGATGAGAGGTGGCACTCCGCACCTTCCACTGAAAAGTTGAGAATATTTTAACTTGTATGCGTGTCAAAAAATGTGACTTGCGATGCAAGGAAGAAGTCTGTCTTAAACAGTGAGGTACTGGATGTAGTCCAAGATTAAACAGGTTTTGTAACCTGCTTTTGTTCCTCCTGGTTATACTGGATATTAAAAGATCCCCTTGTTCAATGCAAACATCTGCTGAAAATTGTATCTGTAAATTTGAGGCTTTAGCAGTTTGAGTAGATCAAATCCTGTCCAGAATAACAGTCTTTTTTGTTACTGCTCCTCTACCAGAGCAAGGCAGTGAAAAAACTGTCCAGGGATGCACAAAGGAGGAATTTTATATTAACAAGACCGTAACATCAATGTCATGGGTTTACTGGTGAGAAAAATACACTTTTCAAGCATGCATTTTTCATTTTGAGGGTGTAAGTGACCACATTTACTTATTTAAAGTATTCCGATCTTTTACCTACTGCTAGTAAAAGTAACGGTATCAGTGTTACTTTTCGTTCTTTTTTATACTTTATAGTATTTCAGGTAATCCAAACCCCCCAAAAATAAAAAATAAATAACATTATTATTATTATAATGATCTCGGGCCACCAGTATTCATGTGAAGGAAAAGTTCTGCACAAAATTGACAATAGGACTCCATGCTGAGGTGAAATTTGTGCGGGATTTATGGAATTTATATCAAAGCTTTTCCAAAGGTGAAAGGGACAGCACCTCCTTCAGCCAATGTATAAATGAGGGGGTTTATTAGGTTTCCAGTTGAGAAAAATAAGCCAGCAGGCCACCACTGAAGCAAAGGCTATAAAGCGTTTGCTTGTAACACTATTACACTACAGCCTGGGGGTAGTATACCAAAAACCGCTTTATGAAAATCTGTATTTATTGTTTTACCGCAAAATATATGCCAAGACTTCAAATATTGGATCCCAAAAATCATCCAAATGCTGACAGCCCCAGGACATGTGCCCCACTGAAGCTGGACTGTAGCAACATCTAGGACCGCCAGGATCGACTTTGGGGAAGATTTTTGCGAGTCTTTCTTTTGAAAAATGAAGACGGTAGAGAACTGTATCAAACCATGACGGATACACAGTCTGAAGTTTAAAGTCTAAGTTCAGTAAGTAAGTGATATTAAATGTACCAATACTTAAAGCTTAAGTACGTAACCTTTTTTTACATTAATGAACATCCGTTACATTCAAGCCATAGCCAATTGAGTTGCTACAAAACTAAGAGTAGCTTCACAAAACTCTCTCTGTATTTCTCAGTATGGCTGTGTTCAGAAGATTGTGTTAAAACTCAAAGAAAGATAATAACCTTTTCCGAGGACACCTTCATGTTTTTTTTTGTTTTTTTTAATCCGGTGTCATCCGTATTATATTTATATACTGTGCATATATAGTAGTGTATACAGATTGGTGTACTGTAACCGAATGCATAATGTTATAGGCTGATAACATGTAAAAATCCTAATCTCAGTCAGTAGTGGAGTCAAAAGTATTTCTCTCTGGAAATATAAAGTAGCATGGAATAATGAGTCCTAATGATAAATAACCGTGCTGGACCTTTGCTAATTTTAAAGAATAATATGTTTAGATCTGACGAAGGTTGGTAATATCTGGAGCTTGTAACATTGGTACACTGGCAACCCACGTAGCTCCCTGTTTATTAATTAGCTCAACCTTTTTGTGTCCATCTTGTCCACAACACTGTTCCTATTGTATAATGCTGCCAAAGCAAGAGATCATGTACAAGATGTTGTTTTGTGTAAAAGGTGAAGAGCAGGAATTTGAGAGAGCAGTTAATTGATATTGTTAAACTGTCAAAAATTAGATGAAGTGGGGGGAGAGTCAAGTGTCAATATTACATTTTTAGATTGCAAAGTAATACTCATATCCACTTTTTTATTTTAACAGTTTTTTTTTTTCAGTTACATGTTTCTCACTCACAACTGAACCTCACACATCACTGATTCAATATTCTTGTTGGTTTTGCATGTGCAGTAGGTGTGACCGTAATCCACAATACATCAGAAATATTCTGTGGCACTACACTTCTATTCAGTCATTGTCAAGCTCTCTCTGGGAACCATTAGAGTTACAGAACACATGTCGTTTTTTTCCATCTGGATGGTAAAATAATTTGCAAGAAGATGTCAATAAACCTAGAGCACGCCTGTGAAAATATTTCACATAACATCACCCACAGTGCAGCAGAACAGGGACCGTTCTCCTTCAAATGATGCTGTAGCATTAGTAACATAAACAGCAGCTGGTATATCAATATCTCCTAGAGAGGTAGTACATCAGTACTGTCATATTGATTCTCATAGGTAGGTAAATAAGGTCTGCCTCACTTTCTATCAGTTTTCCATTTTTGTGTCTTAATTAGTCTCAATTAGTCTTCCTTTTGAAAATATTTGACTCATCTTACACACATAACACATACAACTCCAGCAGACCCCACATCTATGTGCTGTTTAGAAAATAAAAGGGAAATGAGAAAAGGAGAAAAAGTCTCCTCTCTCCTCAGGTTGTTAAAAAGGAAAAAGGGGGGAAAAAAAACAACAACTCAGATATTCAATGCAAAGCATCAGTTCCAGGTTCTATTTCACTTCACTCCATTTGTGCCAGGCAGGTCTCTCAGAGCGGAGCTCATCGGACGATAAGTCCCTTTCTCAGGTTGGAAGACCTCTCAAAAGTCAAGTCAGAATAGGTTGTCCAGTTCCTCCTCCCACATATGGATAGCTTCCTTTTAAAGGTTCATTCTGGTTGGAGGATTGTCATGGAGATACATTGCTATTACTGTATGCATGTGGTTAAGTATTGAAACATAAACTGCCCAGGAAATCAAGCATTTAACTGATTTCAAGTACTTTTTATAGCATTTCACAGTGTAAATTTCATTACTTGTTTTTTTTTTTTTAAGATTTTAAATATTTGAAGCTAAGGAATGTTTTTACATTGCCAATGGATGACATTACTACTGTATGATTTATAATGTGAAAGGAACAAACAGGGTATCTGGGCAGCATTAATGTGCAAGTATGACTGGTTAAAGAGGAGAGGATGAATGTCAGAAGTTAAACAGTCTGCCATGACTACTTGCTAACAGACTGAAAGAAACATTTGTAGTTTGTAGACTGTGTGTGTGTGTGTGTGTGTGTGTGTGTGTGTGTGTGTGTGTGTGTGTGTGAGAAAGGTGGGGATAGGTGATGCATGTGTGAGCTTCCTTTGAATAACATCATGGTCTAGACACAGACACACACACTTCATGCTCAACAGTGTTCCTTTTGTATCTTTGAAATGTTTGAATTTAGTGAAGTAGTAGAACTTTCCATGACGTTTGTTCTAGAGCCTAAACCGGGGTGTGCTTATACTGTAAACAGGACATTTCCAGTAAGTCTTATTTCATAATGTGCGTTTACGTTTAAGCGTGACTTCTCTGCATTTGATCTGTTGGACTGATCCCAAAATGATGTTAAACTGAGGTCGCTAACACTGACCAGACCTGCACCTGTCTTTGGTTCATTGTAAATCCAACTCATCAATAGCTTGGAGCATATAGAATAGATCTTTTATGGTCATTGTGCTTTGACAACTGAAAATTTGTAACATTTAAGTTTGATGTCCATATAGGCGCAGCAACAAAATGCATAAAATGAAATGCCACATTGGAACGTGGGCTGCTGCACTACAATGTGGCCAATTTTTCATTCCCTTCCCCCCTATTACTGTGTCATTTATTACAAACTTTCATGCCTCCGTACCGGCGATAGCCGTGGCCTCAAGGGAATTTTCTTCAGATTTGGCACTTGGACCCATGGAAAAACTGATTAGATTTCAGTGGACAAAGCAAGCTCAGTGTGACTTCATAAAACATGTTTTTGTTCATAAGTCAAGAACTCATAGACTAGTTATGACCAAAAAATGCACACAAATGTCTAATTGGGTAAAATGATGAAGTGCTGACATTTTAAATCCAGAGAGTCAAAGGTCAACTACACTATGCCATCATAATGCTCTGCAAAAAAAAAAAATAGGGGTCATAAGGTGACATAAGGAGAGACATTTGGTTGGATACTGAATTGGTGATACTAATCTGGAAAAATGTGGTGACTTTTTAGATCTTCTGCTGCCGATTGAAGGATATACTTTTTATAATCAATCAATCAATTCAAATTTATAAAAACAAAACTCTGTTTTTAATTTGTCACAATGTAGTGAAATGCAATTACTGCCTTTAACCCATTCTAAGCATTAGGAGCAGTGGACCGCTAACGTTATACGTGCATCATCCAGGGTTCAGTGTCTTGCTCAGGGACACTTTGCCATTTGGCCGGAGGAGCCTGGGATAGAACCACTCTTCTTGTGGTAGAGGGTCAACCAGCCTACCTTTGAGCCACAACTCAACCCACACAACTGCGAGGCATTAATTGTAGTTGTACTTTCACTCAAATTGTAGTAATAATACAAATGACATTGTTTACAGTTGAAATCTCCCCTGCATCACCCCCTGCCCAGCATGCAATCACCAACAATCACTGCAAAATGTCACGACACTGATGAGACTGTGTCGGCGTCTTGGGAAAGAATCTCAATTTTTTTACTTATTTCCGATATCCTGTGGGCAACACGCCACAGCGCCAGTATGGAACATCACTGAGTAAATAGACAAGGCAATGGGATATGGTCCGTGTGGGACGGGACTAGTTTCAGAATTCAAACACTCAGGGTCCCATCCTGCTGTGTGAAGGTTGCCACCAAGCCTGGAAGCAGCTCTGGGATGTGTGTGGAACCAGTCCCGTCGTTATCAAACACACTCGATACCATCATTGCTCCTCTTCTAGTGTACATACGGCTCTGACGTTGAGATGGTAATTCCACTTAAGAAATATGAGATGCCTTCCAGTTTTTCCATTATGTCAACTTTACCTTTGACCTGAGTGCAGAGAACAGCATTGACGTAGAAGGAAGGATACATGTGGAGTAAACAACAAATACACTATCCATGTGATTGTGATGTCTTAACCCTTTGCTATGTTGTGTGTTGTGTGTACAGAGGCATCCAAGGCAAGAAATGCGGTACCATTATTGTGAAAGCTGAGGAGCTGAACAACTGCAGGGTGAGGATGGATAAACACTACCTGAAGAGTCTCTGTTGTGTTTCTCCCTATTTTTTCCTGCGTCTTTCTCTGCTCTGTCTTTGTCTACCTGCTCCTTTCCCTGGCAGGACATTTGTATCGGAGGATTCAAGGCACACACTGTAGCTGCGGGAACTGAATTTTGAGTGTAAATAATGTTCATCTGTTTACAGACTTAAGACTAAAATGGCATAAGAGGCCCCTTTGTCCTTTTGTTTGAATATTTTATTAAACTTTTGGGAACAACAAAATCTCCACTAAAACACTTGAAAAGCACTTACAATCAGCTGTAGGCATTTCTGGTGCCATGTTTTGTTGGTGGTGTATTTTGTAGTTATGGGGATGACTGTTCCATTTTGAACATTAGACTTAGAAATATAAAAATGGCCTCCATAGCACCCCAACACCAACAAAAAGAAGTAAAAGATTGTCAAATGAGTCACATCTATCACTGAATACATACAACTCTTAGTAAAATAATTAAAATAGTGTAAAAAGAAAAGTAATGCTTTTTTCTTTCCTTTTCCCTGCTGGTTAGTAAAATAAATAAGAGAAAATTTAATTTTTTCTTTACATGCAATCAGTTGATAAAATAATTTAAAAATGGTATTGTTTTGTGTTTTACCACGTGGCTCTACTTTGTTTTTTATTACCGCAACATTCAAAGACAGCTTTTGCATTCAGTCTGTCATTTCCAAAGAAAAGTGGCTTTTTATCCAAACTATTAAGCTCCAAACCTTTCCACAAACATCCTCAATCGAAAAAAATTATCAATCTACAAAACGTGTTGCATTCAAGGGGAAATACGGTCTGTAGATGGGATTCTATCCACTCCTCAATGTCAAAGACATGGACTAACACTGCTTAGAAATGAGCATGCACAATGTTTAATCTATCCATTTATAATTTATAATCTATTTTTTCTGTCTCCACTCATTAGGAATCAGTAATGATGCAGTTCTGCGGGAACAAGTTAGACAAAAAGGATTTCTTTGGCAAGTCGGATCCCTTCCTGGTCTTCTACCGGAGCAATGAGGATGGCACGTGAGTTGCCCTCCCCCTTCGCTCTCCGTCCATCTTTCCTTCTCCCCTTTCACGTTTGGGTTAATCCTTCCCTGGATCCAAAGGAAATTGGTTTCATTGATTTACTTTAGGTGTAAAGCCGGGCTGCCTGTTTAAGCATGTTTGTGAATTACATGTGGAAATGTGTGTGTGTGTGTGTGTGTGTGTGTGTTTGTGGAGGCAGGAGGCATGAAGAGTGTGTGTGTGTGTGTGTGTGGAGGCAGGAGGCATTGAAGTGTGCATGTGTGTGTGTGTGTGTGTGTGTGTGTGTGTTCGATCCAGCTCTGTGGGCTCTCTTTTCTATCTTGCACTGTGTGACAAGTCAGATAAAACCTTGTGCTCTGAGGGCAGAAGAAGAAGTCCACCAGTTATCAGTCCAAGGGACTAATTAAATCACCTCTTTGCAGAGAGTGTTTGTGTGTATTTTTGTACATGTGTGTGTCAGGGCAGTAGTAGAGTTCCACAGCCCCCCACGTTTAATCTGTTGGCAGAAAGTCACCTAACTTGACTTCATTCCCTTTTCCGTTTCCCCTTCTCTCCCCGCCAATCTTATTTTGTTCTCCCTACGTCCGTTTTCCTTTTCTCACTCTCTTTTCCTCTCCTCGTCTTTCTGCAGGTTTACCATCTGCCACAAGACCGAGGTGGTGAAGAATACATTGAACCCAGTGTGGCAGGCCTTTAAGATCTCTGTTCGAGCTCTTTGCAATGGTGATTACGACAGGTGAGTCAATTTTTTTAAATACTAGCTATTCTTGCAAATAAACAGAATACAACAACACATACAACCACCTGATTCATTGGCGAGTTATTTTCAATATCAAACACACTGGAAATATCATGCATGGTCATATGGGCAACGTATGTGATTTGATGAATGGTCCTGCAGTGTGTAATGGCCTCCTCAGGCTGCTTACACAGAGCACAGCACTGTTGGGTGTGGCTCACCAAAGAGTCTGTCTTTTGGCATATTTTGGAAATGTTTTAGTCATTTTCAGTGTGAGAAACCCAAATATCTGCGATCATAAAGGAGGTACTGGAGGTATAAACAGCTTATACTCATTCATTTTTACCTTTGTCTGCATAATGTTCTGTTTGTTTAGGCTGACTGGGATATGAACAATGAGCCTTGACACCGTGCATCCGAACACATTCACTTCTGCAGCCTTTTATTGTTTACCATGCATTGGGGAGGGTAATAAAATGAAGAGAAAATAAAATGTTTTTGACAGCTGTGCATCACTGAGTGTCTTGGTCACATTTTCTCTGAGGCCACTAGTATGAAAAATGTATGCACTATATTTTGTAAGGCACTAAAAAAAGTAGCATTCAATAACACACATCTAGTGTGAATGAAAAATATATGAAGCTGTTTTCAGCTGCTAAGTAGAAATATGATTGTATTTGGCAGATTCAGCAGGAAGGCAAAGATGATTTGTCAGACAACTGCGTAATGTTTTGTATTTTTCTGGAGAAAAAGCAGTGCAGATGCATGTTTTCCTCCTGGTTTTCTATAGTGATAACGCCATCTAAATCAATACTTTCATACATTTCAATGGAGATGATATTTCTTTACAGCAGCAGTATGGTGCATCCACTTTGGTTCATGTAACTGCAGTTGTATTTAGATGATGTGTTCAGGGGTATGCTGTACTTCACAGGCTTTTTGGTAGATAATTAACATTCTTTTCTGGTGGTCTAGTTTATATTTAGTTCACAAGTTTACAGTGATAGGGGGCAGATTGCTGCTTCAATTCTCTTACTGTAAACTGTGTACTAAACAAAGAGCCAAAAAAAAGTATCAAGTCAGAACTCTGTTACATTACTCTGCATTTATTTTGATACCACAACAAGTGTCATCCTGCACACAGTCTCTCTATTTGCTTGTATAGATCTTTGATCGTGTATGAATGTGGTACGAAACCTCTTCCATCGTCCATTGCGCTGATCCAGGATCTGCCTTGAATGCAGGAGCTGTCAATGGAATTTGCTGTTATTAATTGGGTGATGGATAGCATTCAAAACATCTATGTTATTTGAAAAGGCATGTCAGTAAATTCTGCCACTGCTCTGTATCTTTTATTTTTCAGTAACCTTTTTTTTTTTTTAATTCTGCTTCTACATATACTTCTTACTTTGATCTCAGGAAAAGTCTGAGAAAACAAATAAGTAGGTAAAAGTGTGTCTCTCACGGCAGTCATGTGTTTGGGTTCATTTTGGGTGTCGACAGGAGCAGTGTAATAGCAAAAAGGCAAAAAGAAGGTTTAGCTTAGTTCAACTACCAGACAGTGGCATTCGTCTGAAAGTTTGGTCCAGTAAGCTTATTAGAGTTGAATCTATGTGGGACTCTCAACTCACAGTGGACTGCACACACAGTACAACACACACTCACACTCATACTCACATGCACTCACACATTGAATCTGTCTGTGCAGCCTGGGAGAAGAGATAAGGAGGAGCTCAATCTGGCAAACAATAGAAAACGGTGTCTGTCTTCTCCTGGGTCACACACAACACACACAACACACACACGCTCCTCATCAAAGCTCAGAGTGAGGAGGGGACGTTTCCTACTAAGATGTGAGGTAACACCGACTTAATGAGACACACGCCCATAAACACATGCATGTACATACACATTATGCCAACATCTCTACAAATGCAGGTTTCTCTGGAGGAGACAGTGTTAAGCCAACCAGGAGACACATTCATTCCCAGAGTGTCCATCACTATCAGCCAGCTCATTCCCGCTCCTTTACTCTAATGTGCATCTGGCTCTCCAAGCAGCTCTAAAGCCCATTATTGATGCTTTGTATTTCCGCTCCTTCTCATATTGAAAAATGTAAAGTGCATTTTTGGCTCAGGTTTTGATTAAGGTATAATTTGCTTTGAGAAAGCTGCCCAATTCTCTGAACAGTAAGTTCAGAATAAAGTTAAACAAGATTCAGTCTGCTCACAAACTTGTCAGCCAAGAGAGTATGAGCATTATATGATTTAGTCATTCTGACTGCCTTTTATAACTTTCTATCATTTTTGTTGTTGTCATTTTCACACCATCTTCTCTTCCCTTGCTGTCTCTCTCTCTCTCCTTCATTCTCCCCCAGCAGAGTTCCGCCTGTTTTAATTCAGCCTCTGTTCTATTATCCCTTTGCCTCACCCTTCTCGCTCTCTACATATACATATCACTCTCCTGCTTTTGTCAGAAAGAAATGACCCTCCTGTTGAACATATTGGTAGATGAAGTGATAGTGCAGCATATCTGCCTCTTGCAGACTAATCTGTTTTTTCTCTCCCCCATTTCCTTGTAAGCTATAATGGAGAGAAAAAATTATTAGGAGATGAAGGGCCCTATCTTGAATCCGGCGTAAGACTGACGCAAATGTCTTCGCTATTTTAAGACCAACGCAGTTGTTAAATCCCTGTCCTGCGCTCACGTCGTTTAAATAGCAAATGCAACTGCGCCCATCGTTGCGCCCATGGGCGTGATGGTGAATGTTTAAATATGGCCCAAAGACCGCACATTACCGGAGGAAAATACAGTGACAGGCAGACCATGTGGAATATTGCTAAGCTGCAGAATGGATCTGCTTCTCCTAACGGCTTCATGACAACAATGACAAAAGAAATTAGCTTTCTTCTGATCAAGTGTTAGACTCTGTTTTTATTGTAATTGTCCAGCAACATCATCTTTCACCTTTTAGATATGTTGCCACAAAGCATTGCAATGCCTCAAGACATAAAGAAATCCTATCAGGAGAAACATCATTAGACCCGTAATTCAGGAAACTAATGTATCTTTTTAATCTGTTCCTCATCTTATGCCTCTCCTCTCCAAACAGAACGATCAAGGTTGAGGTGTACGACTGGGACAGAGATGGCAGGTAATTCCTCTTTTATTTACCACTTCTATTGTTCTTTTTTTATATTAACTATCATAAAACCCTTTAAATTATTCACTGCAAACACATATAATATATCCTGGGTTCAATACATTACAACTGATCTCTCAGTACCAACTTTGTTTGATTTGATCTAGGTGCATGATTAGGCATATTGTGTTTTCATGTGACTCAACATCTCTGCTGTTTGTTACTTTTCCGTAGAAGTATAAACGAAGCTTCAGGCCACTGCGTTCATCTTATTAAATTTGGTTCTGCTAAGTAATACCAGAATTACAGACAGTACATGCAGATTCAATGATGTCATGATTTTAGAAGTGCATCTTCTGAATGCACTGTCATTCAAATTTTGGGATTTGCAAAACATTTTTTTACTATTCTGTGGTTAATTACTTAATCACATGCATCTTAAAACACAAGATAGTTTTTTTTAATGATTTATATCAACAACATTTATTATGTGAGCTCTGTAAACTGACAAGGCTCCGCTCAAGTAATAGCAGCAGAGAAACTAAGAAGTGCTCAACAACATGAGATTTACAACAGTTTATTTATTTTATTGGTAATAATCGTGTTGACGATTATTACCAAGTATTGATGTTCAAAACAAGAGTTAGTGTCAGTGGTATCAATACTGAAGTATCGACCAGTACACCCCTACTTTGTTCAGGGGGTTGCCATTTGCAATGTGCTACGGCAGAAGATTGCACTGTTGTTGGGCAAAAACTTGCACTGTGATGTCATCTGGCTGTGGTAGAACACTTTGTGACACAAATGCTGTATTTTTACTGTGTATCTTGTGATTTTCATGAAAAATATCAAATAATTGGCACTATGATAACTTTCCTGAACAGTTCAATTGTTCTGATGCGTCTGATGAGTCTTTAGACTCGTGTCTCTATTACTCCAACTGGAGCCTCTGGATCTGGTTTTCACTGTCCCCTTGCATTTTTTTTTT
>NC_045755.1:5448294-5458271 GCF_008692095.1 Etheostoma spectabile
TAAAAGCAGTGCTGTTGTTGATTTCAACGGCCACTTAGTTTGACAAAAATAACAATTATTTGAAAAGAAAAAAAAAACTTAAATAAGATGACACTTTTTTTAGTCCTCAACACCTGTTCTATTTGATTGGGCAATTTCTATAGTGTTTCATACTATATTAGATAGATAGATAGTTAGATAGCAGATGGCAGGTTGTTGTAAAGATATGAATCTAGTATGCAATGATAACCTCCCTACCTGATAAATACAATACATTCCCTTATTCCTTCCTATGTTGATAAGACTCAACACGTTAGCTTCTTGTGCACGGCTTATCTAATCCAAGTCACACATAATTGACACTACTGTATGTTTTCAGAAGGTAAGGAAGCTGAGTGCAGGGCCGTCACAGATTGACTGCATAATGATGAGTCTTGATTCTGGCTGCTGACAGTCAGAGAGAAAGGAGTGACATTTGTCAAGCTGTAGTTGAACGGGGAGTTGTTTCTCTATTATTTATGCTCTGCAATCTATTCAGTGTTACTCTCAAATCTGATAGCGGGAACACAGTGATATCTTGGTGTAGCATTTTTCAACGTGACTAAGAAAAAATGTCACTTTTTTACAAGCTGTTTGTTTGAACAGAGCTTTACTGTGTGTTTCAACATGAATTTCTTCCTCATGTTTGAGTTGCTCCCATGTTCATCATTACAATAATGTCATTTAGCTGACGCTTTTATCCAAAGCGACTTACAATTGCTATATACGTCAGAGGCCGCACGCCTCTGGAGCAACTATGGGTCAAGTGTCTTGCTCAGGGACACATTGGTTGATGGATCGCAGTGGGAATTAAACCCAGATCTCAAACCCCAAAGGCACATATCATATCCTCTGCGCCATCACCACCCATGGGTCTTATCATGGCTCTCACGTTAAGTTAAAATATTTGGGATTGTTACTACATCGTGGTCTGTGTGTGTTGTCAATCACATAATCAAATGGAATATATTTTCAAACACAATTACTAATTTTTTTTGTTTGTTCCTGCTCTGTTTTTCTTACTTCTCTCTCTAGTCATGACTTTATTGGAGAATTCAGCACCAGCTACAGAGAACTATCCAGAGGGCAGAGCCAGTTCAACGTCTATGAGGTGAATGTGTGTGTGTATTTGTGTGTGAGCTTGCATGTATTCTCCTCTCTATGGTTATCCTTTAACATGTTTATCGTCACTTTCTCTCGTGCACACACACACAGACATTCTGACAGACAGCTATGATTGATCACTGGCTTATCTTCTCCCAGGAAGAGTCAACACTTCTTGATTAACAGAGTACCACACAGAGAGGAGAGCGCACAGGGGACTGTCATTTTAAACAGCTGCTGTTTGCCTAATAGCGCTCAGATGTGCACACGCACAAAGGTGCACACAGAGGCCCATTGATAAGTATCTAAGGAACAGTAAGCTGATAGAAACACCGGCACACAAACACCCAAGTCATTTTGTGTTTTCTGGCCTGTGTCGTGACCCTGGCTTCCAACTTAAAGCTGACAGTTAGAGAGAAGATGGTTTTCAATTTGTGCAATAAAAACCTCTTTCATTGCATTAGGCCTTGTGTGAGTAAGTGTATGGTGTGTGTGTGTGTGTGTGTGTGTGTGTGTGTGTGTGTGTGTGTGTGTGTGTGTGTTCTGTGTGTGTCTTTGGGTGTCGTGTGTGTGTGTGTGTGTGTGCGCATGCGAGCGTGCGTGCGTTACAACTGTGTTTCAATCATTGCACTTCTCCTCCAGAGGCAAACGTGTCCTTGTGTGTTCCTATTGCAATGTGAACCAAGGGGAAGTGCATAAATCTACACATTTGTATGTTATTTCCCTGAGGTCCTCTTGTTCTGTTTAACCTTGGCACAGTATAATTAGACCATAAAGCTCTGGTTCAAGAGCTCTGATACAGTGTTTGGGAATCAAAGGGAGTTTTAGGATTGTCTATGGCTGTCCCTACATCACAGGAGCAATTGCATGTTTTAATGAGCTCGGGTTGCATCATAAGAGACTAAATTCATTGAAGTCAACGGCCAAAAAAGTCCCTTTTCTAATCAGTACACAAAAACAACAAGGTCTCAAATCCTAATGTAAAGCTTGTCCTGTTACATAGCCAACAAGTCCCACCACTCAGTTTAGAGCCAAAATCCCTCTCTGGCTTTAGCTACCCTGAATATGTTGGGCTGTGTGTATTGCTCAAAGGTGGTGTGATCGCGTCCTAAGAAATACAGCAGAGGGTGACTAGAGGTATATTCAGACAGACAGTTTTTTTTAATATTAAAGCATGTAAACATGTTCTAGTAGAAGTGCAAAATACAAGCATGGACTCTGCAGTTCCTCTCAGCTCTTTGAAGCATTTTAGCATCTTTCAGCTCATATATTTTCTGGTTTCCGGCCCACAGCTTTCATGTAATTACGTAATCTGAACAGATTTATTCTCTTTGACTTCTAAACGTCAGTATCAGCCTCACAACATGTGTTCTGTACAGAATAAGCCTTTAAATAATTGCCATCAAAAATGGCAATTAAAATCCCTCACATTCAAAAACAATAACAAGTTTATATTAAACGTCATCACGTTGAGTCAATTCTGAACCAATCAGCTGAGAGGACGGCCTTTCCCAACATGCTGTGGGTCCACCTGGGTTTTGCAGTTGGTGAAAATCAACCGTGCTGCCTGCATCTCAAACCTGCGGCCGCCTTGATCTCGTAAGATTGTTGTTGTTGTTGTTGTTGTTGTGCATGACGTCAAAGAAAGTTGGGATCAAGCTGGACGCAAATCTAACAGGCATGCAATGGTCGGTGATCGCTTCTGTGCAGACGTGGATCATCTCGAACAAGCCTATTTCCACCAGGAGGTGCCAATTCTGAACCGGTCCTTAGAAAGGCCAGCCTTATATCACACAAATGAAAGGCTGAATTGAAGAATGAATGAATGAATGAATAAATGTTAAAATCAACAGAGAATCTTGTCCTTTTTTTTAGGTGATAAATCTAAAGAAGAAAGGGAGGAAGAAAAAATACCTCAACTCTGGAACGGTGAGGAAATATCCATCAATAAAGAATCATTCTTTTCCTTTGACACATTAAGTTGCATGTGCTACATTTAAAGTGCAATACCATACTACAGTAGATCCAGATGGGTACCTCTTCTATACTGCTGAGTGTTTCATTTTGTTATTGAACCAGCCAGAAAGAATAGACTGTTTTTGTCCCATCAGAGGCAACACCTGAAAGTGATTTTCATTGACACAAAGCTGATTGTGGTCCTATCACTCACAGGTAACACTGCTGTCATTCCTGGTGGACATCGATGTCACCTTCCTGGACTACATCAAAGGAGGGTAGGTTAATGATCATGCATTTATTGAGCGCATACTGAGAGATGGGGATTGTAGTCGGTTTTAATGAGAAGTGACACGCTGTCTCGATTGCCCCATCATGACTCCGTGTCTGCAATATGCCAAAGATAATGATCCCTCAGTGTGAGTGAATCAGATGGAAAAATGTACATTTGCATGTGAGAGGACAGTGAAAGGTGGAGAGAGACTGGCAGATGGGTCGACCTGAAGTCAAGCACACAGGGCTCCAAATCTGAATTGTATGTGTGTCTGTGCACTTGTGTGTAATCTTTTAATGTGTTTCAGTACCGGCCCATGCCCTGTGCCGTCGCATGTGCGCTCGTATGTGTGTCTTTGTACATGTGCTTGTGTACGCATGTTGCACAGGAGGGTTGACCGTGTGCAACCAGGCATGGCGTGAATGCTCGCCTACACACTCTACCTTCATTAGACTCACAGAGGGGGGGGGGGGCTGTCAAGGGAGAGAAAAGGAAAAGTGTGTGTGTGTGTGTGTGTGTGTGTGTGTGTGTCCGTGTGTGTGTGTGTGGGTGTGTGTGTGTGTCCGTTCCCGTTCCTGCTGCCCTTGTAGCTTTTTTGTTTGTTTTGCTTTTATAGAAAGTCAGCTGGCATTTCAAGGATTTTTTTCAAAATAGCTTCACATTTTTAGCCTGGTTTTGTGAGAAGAAAGTATGAGCTTATTCCCTCGGTGACAAAACCGTAAGAAAACAACACAATCTATTTCCCAACCAGCTTTTTTTGCTGCTTTATTCAGGAGGATTTAAACTGACAGCTCAGAGTAGAAGTGCAAAAAGCTGGCCAAAAATGGCTTCAGCCAGTTAGAGGATTATCCAAGAAGAACACTTGCTATGCTAGACTATCTTCTGTTTGCAGCACAAATGATTTAGAGGACTCTACAATCCTGCCTTAAATCATACATAAATTAGATGGATGTTCATGTTGTTGTTGTCCATGCACACTTGCCTTTAAACAAAACATTTGCATAAAAAATTGAAAGACTTTCTCTTGACTTATCTTCTAACCATCAGGTTCACAAACACAAACAGAGCTCCAACTCTATAAGGCCCCTACCTCCAAGACGTTCTATTTGACTGTTGACCTCAACCTCTTCTTTTTACCTAACCACTAATTTCCACCACATCTGCGCTGCGTTCTGGGTGCTTGGTGTTTAAGTCAATGTTTGAAATTCCACAAGCTGCGCCATGTCGCTTCCCAGCAGCGTTTAGACAGCCGAGCAGACAATGAAACAACGAGACTAGCCAGTCAATTTACTAAAACACACTCCCAAATATTGTTTATCTCTCCTTTACAACACCACGGACAATGAGAGATTCATCTTGGAGGTTGAAAAACATTTGACCACATCACAGATCTTTTTTTATCAGGACAACTCCAGAGAGAGAAGGCATGGAGTTTAATTGTGGGAGTGCCTGGAGTGGAAGGTAGATACTAGCTTAATAGACACACGATTGTTCTGTAAAGTACTTGTAGTGTCAATATAATCTGCGAGTCGAGCAGCAAGATGCTCTGCATCTGAGTTGCGCCCGGTGCTGTATGGCACGTGGTGCGGCCAAAACGCAGCACAAATTGGACATATTGGAGATACGGAGTAACCTGTGCACAGGAAGATGATTTATATACAGTACGTTTCTACTAGTGCAGTTGTAAAGTATGACAGTATAATGTCTAAGGTATTGAGGACTATTCATTTTTCTCCAACAGTTGATGACATATGTTTTCAACCTGGCAAATTTAAGTCACAAAACAGTAATGGACAGTAACCTCTACATGCAGAGAAACAATAGTCAAAAGAAGGTACTATACAGTAAATGTGCACATTGTGTGTACCCTCACCACAACAAAACCTTGTGAAGCCAGTGAAAAGATCACTTTATGACTAAGAACACAGATCAATATATTATTGATTCACAGGACAGTGGTATAGCACTTTGTCTGTGCCAGATTAAGATATTAGATGGAGCTACTGTATGTTTCAGGAAATGGAAATGAAACAGCAGTATTATTTGACAGCATGACAGGAAGGCTTCTATGTTTGTATGCTGATGCAGGTTATGGCCATGTGCTAAGTGTGATCACTTTGCATGACGGCAAAGCTCGTCAGAATGACTTAATGTGCGAGAGCCGGCTTTGAAATGCATGTGTGAACTAACACCATGTGTCCATGCATATGTTTACTCGCTCTGTCGCTCACTGCTATTGGAGAATTCCCGTCTCCGAGCCTCCTTACACACAGACCACGTTCCCAGCAGCACCGTCAGTCAGAGAGCACTTTGAAACTCTCAGTAAGAGGGTGTTTTTCTTTCTTTTTTTGGCGGTGCTTTGGGAGTGTGAGCTTGGTGCTGTTACACGCTTGTGTGGCTAAGTGAAGTGCCAAGTGCTGTCTCACTGTTTGAAACCTAAATGGACTGTAATGGTCCTGTTGCACTTACTCCAACTGCATAATGGGCAGACTGTGTATTTGTGCACAGACACTTACACCCTCACACACAAATACTGTAGGTAAACACATACACGCTTCTAGGTACTTTCTCAATTGTGTATTTCCCCGAAATGCCTCGTGTGTCTCAATCTGTTCGTACAGGTATATTGTCTCTTTGCCATTTATCTCATTCTATTTCCTTGTGTCTCTTCTCAGCTCTCTTCCCCCTTCACTCCTCTTATCTTCTGATTGACAGCTCTTTTTGCAGCTTCAACCCAATCAGCTAATTGTCATTTGGACCTAATTAGGAACATGATCTGCTGGCAGCATTAGCATAAATGACAGATTTGAGAAGGCTCTGTCTCAATACGCAGAGCATTGCTGCTCTTATTCTTTTCACCCCCTTTGATAAAGCATTAATACCGCCCATGGATTTCAACAAAGAGGCCTCTACTCATGAGCACAAGGATAGAAATGAAGAATTGTTGGCTATATCTTTCATTTTGAGTTGTGCCTAAGGCAGCCCTGTCACTCATAGTGACAGATATTGTTTCCCTGTGTTTTGGTGTGTGAATTGAGTATTGAAACCAGAATAGAAGCAGGAGGGAACTTGGCTTGAATTGAAATCATTCTGAGAGGTTATAATTAGATAGAGGAGTCAGAATCAAGACAAAGATTTGGAAGATGAAAAAAGAATTGAAATCTTTAAACATTTTACTTTGTGAGTTATACTTAGCAAATGAACAAGCACTGCCAATGTCAACGTTTATGCTAATCTGACTTAATGCAGGTATGAGTTGTTTATCCCTCTCCTTTCCACTTCTTTCCTCTCCTTTCCTCTCCTGCCAGACTTCAACCAGCAACATCTGTGTGCATATTATCAGGAGAGGTCACATCACACAACCTCTGATGCCGTTTTTAGGCCACTCAGTGCACTCAAGCATACGTTTCCCTCTGGCACTTCTTTATAGGAGGAAAGGAGACTTCTTGTGAACATGTTCAAACACTTCATGTTTTCATTTTTTTTTTTTACATTTTTACTCTGAAGATGAACACTTGCCATGTGGGTTACACAGCCTGTTGACACAATAATGTAGGTTTGTCAGTATATTTCTAAATAGTGATATCAGTCATCAAAAAAATGGAAAATGATTTGACAACTGGGCCAACTTCTCTGTAATTAAAAATGTGATTTCCCTTGGTCTTTTAAGTTTGGTTTTAATAATTAAAGTTGATGAGTAGTGGTGACTATTGGGCCCCGTAGCTGCCAGAATGTATAGCTTACTTCTTAGTGCTCACAAGCTCCTCAGAAAGTATGTGTGTTTTATAGGAACTATTTTACTAGACGTGGCTTTTAAAGTTGCCAAAATACTTTGGCTTTTAACTGATCAATTATAGGCTGTTTCTATTAAAGCCCCCCATGTGAAAAGAGTCCGACTTTGGCGACTCTGTATAAATACATTAATGGTGTCACTTTTTGTTGTTGTTAGAATTGATCTAAATATTCATCATCTTTGCCATTGTTCTCTTACTCATGTAGTGAAGGCTGTCTTGCTGCAGGAGCATATAGAAAAGATCATCTTTTTACAGTTTGGAAAGGAGATGCTTTGAAGAGCTAGGAGAGACATTAGCATCCAGTCTGTTCAGTCTGCAGGAAAGCTTATTTGAATGTAGTGCGCTAACCTCCTCATCAGTCTGCCCCCTGCTGCGCGGTATTTTGTCATATTGGTTCCTAGCTGAGTCACTGCAGGCTTTAACAGCGGGGGAAGATCAGTGACTGACAGTAAAAAAAAACAGCTGGTAAAGTGGCATCCCCCCTCCATCCCAAACACACTATTAAATACTGTATGCACTACACACAGAAGCTTACACACTATTGAAAAAGGGCAGCCATGTTTTTTTAACGCTGTCTATTCTACTGTTTTGTATCCAAGACTCAGAGACTCTGCAGATTAAAGATATACAGTACATACTGTATATACTGTAAATGCACTCAGATGTGTGTGTGCGCGTGTTTGTGTGTGCGTATGTGTACGTGTGTGTGTGTGTGTGTGTGTGTGTGTGCGCGCTTGTGTGTGCGTACTATATAAGACACAGAGAAGTAAATACCAGGAAGTAGATTGTGTAGTGAAGGTAAAAGTGAACAAGCATCTTAATTGTGCAATTAAAGCAAGGCACTTAAGCACTCAAGGGTTTGCCTCACTGACAGCCTTCACTGTCCCAATAGAGGTTGGGAGAACAAATATTTTTTCCCCTTAATTCACCATTGAAGATAAACAGGTGAAACTTGCGTTTGATTTTTTTTGAATATATTTCTACTGGAGCCAAAGGTTGAAGTAAACTTGCCAAGAGGTGAATTGCAGCCTGACTGGCAAATAAAAAAAAAACATATCATGACACAATAAAGGTAGCCTTTAAAGGGTTATAGAAGTTTACCTGCACCTTCAGGACACAGAACGATAAGGTTTGGTTTATAAGACACACTAATCTTACAGCTCACCTCTGCCCGACCGTGTGTGCCTCTGAAAATTCCTTATCACACCTGCCAGAAGATTTAGTTGCTACTCTGCGGCTATGCTTTATCTTTTTGCTGCTCAGGTGAATGTCTGTCTGTGTAGGTTCAGTAAAGGCATGTACTTTACTTATAATATGTAAATCACAAAAAAATATTAAGTAAAATTCTTGTGATTTATATCACTTAGGATAAAAAGTTTGTGTTAAGCATGTTTGTTTCCATGCCAAAGACTATCCTTATCTCTACAGTGCAGATAACACTGGAAGGTGCAACTTAGTCAACTGGCACTGACTAAATAAATAAATAAATACACTTACTGTAAATAAATACTGTTTTTTTTAACCCAAATAAAGTACATTCCTGTACTGAACATACACAAAAGACACCCTTTCCCCTGATTAAAAAAAGAAAAGAAAAAAAGATTAAAAAGACAACATGATGAGACATGATGTCTCACTCACATTCTCGTGTGATTAATGCAGAGCATAGAGTTGACCTTTTTGGAGTGCTCTCCTCTGGCTATTAATATTCTCTCCATTTGAAGTCAAAATGATAGTGTCAAACATTAGGGGTGATATTCACTTTGTAAAGCAAGAACCTCACACATTGACCTTCAAGTGAATTTTACAGTCTCACAGCACAAAGTGATCACAGTCAGACTGCAGAGGTTTGAGGACGATGCCAGTCACTCAATAATTGCCACTCTCTTTTCAAAAGAATTCAGCCAATATACTTTGATTTGAAACCCCTCATTTTGTTGTCAATTTCTGCTATTGTCATAGTTTTTGACAGTAGTAAATTGAACAAAATGTGTGTGACTCACATTGCTGATGTTGAAATTGTTGTTTTCTTGTGCTGATGATGCGGAGTGACGTGTTCTAACAAAGCTCTGCTCTGTTCCTTTTAATCTACTCTCTTATTTTGTCACTTTTTATTGTTCGTCCCCGAACTCACCTTGTTCCCCCGGCTCTCCCTTTCACACTCACAATCGGAGATTCTCTCTCAAACTTCGCGGGTGCATGTGCACAAGTATGGGTGTGTGCGTGTGACACAGAGAGATTGGATGGGAGAGAAAGAGGACATGCATAATTTAGGCTGAAGCTGCTGGTAACATGCAGAACTGGACCAGAATTCACTCAGACCTCCTCTCTCTGCTCCCTTGTCCTTGTAGCTGTCCTCTAGAAAAGCTTATGTACTGGAATTTTATAAATAAATCACATGATTACAAAGTCTACATTCAAGCTTTAAAACATGTCACTGCGAGGGTTCTGAGTATTACACTGGATGATGAGGAGTGGGACTCAATATGGGAATATTAAAACTATGTCAAGCGATGTGAGACTGTGCCACATTTAGTTCAAAATTATGCATCGCTTCTATTGGACTCCCTCCAGATTGTTAGAATTGGTCTGAAAGACACACCAAATAGTTAGAAATGTAAAACAGAGGATGGCCAATTACTTAATGTCCTATGTTCCTGTGATAAGGTCTGGGCACATGATAACCTATGTCGGATTGCAGGGACCCAGGTTCCATTCAGCCCAAGATTATTTATTTTGGGAGATGGGTCAATCTTAGGCGGGATGGATAAGCACATAAAAAGTTGGGTCCAGACTATTGATAGCCAGACAGATTCTTTTAAGAGGGTGCA
>NC_045755.1:5458281-5460524 GCF_008692095.1 Etheostoma spectabile
AGTGGGCTCGTGAGATATCTAGTGTGGCGGCAAAAATGGGGAAAGTACCTAAACTTTCTGGAGGGCTCATAAAAAGCTTTGTGCTGAAGAGAGACTAGTCCTGATTTTCAATTATCTTATACAATCGCAGTTTCTTTAAATTTGACTGAAAGAGACAACTTTATTGTTAATCACAATTATTTCTGGGACAATTATTGGTCCAGCAAAATTTGGAATAGTTACAGCTCTAGGAGAGACGTGTATGATGGGCTCATTAGGGTGTCATTTATACTTACAGCATGTTTATTTGGTTTATTGTCTATTTTGTTATTATTTTGTTGTATGGTCTTGATTATTGTAGCTATTGTTGTCACTTTTGGGTGAAAACATCGTATCAACTTTTTATTAACCAAGAGCAGCCTTGTGCTGATGGCTCTTATTTAGGACCTATACTGTATGTATATATACTGTACATATAAATATATATATAGACGTATATACTGTCTATACGTTGGAGAGTTTTATTCACAAATAGAGGTGCCATGTAGTGCTAAAGATGGAAAAAATGTTACTGTTATTAACTAATAAAGGCAAAAGTAATTTTTGTGAAAAGATATATGTCACCAGAGGCAGACAGATACCCCTGATTGAGCTCAAATATAGCCTACATTGACAGCATCTTAATGACTTAGAGTTTGCATGTATTGTAGGTAATACTTTTCCCAAAAAGGATAAATCTGAGTGAATCTCTGTCTTTTATTTTTCAAGCCGCAACTAATATCTGTAAGCTAATGGTGGCTCCACGCCCTAGGCCTTCTGCGTTTCCTGGGTTTTGAAAACCCCAAACATGTGGGCTGATCATTAAATGTCTCTTGGACTTTTTCTTCCCTCCGTCCCTCCCTCTCTCTCTGTCCCCTCTGGATGGCACAGTGCAGTGTTTGACACTATTGGAATACAGGACATGTGTAGATAGGGATGCTTTTTGTGTCTGTGTGTGTGTGGCAGCGGATAAAGAATGTTGTGAAAAGCTGTGACATCCTGTTCCTGCAGGTTAACAAGTTCGGAAATGTTTCGATGGAGAGAGATGCAACACTACCTCATGCTGGGTGCTGTACTATGTCTTGTTTGTCTCTGCTTTGTTTCTTCTCTCTCTGATAAAGCTTCTTCTTCATTACATCTATCTCATTTGTCTGTTTTTTTCTCCCAAAAAGTGCAAAGTTTGTGTAAAGCAGAGCACAAGCCAAAACGCATTCATTCAGAAAGTTAGCTTGTAAATAGCTATACTTGTGACATGAATAATGTTTTTATAGGTCGTATCATTGTCTAGAGTCATCCTATAACCCTAATCCTTATCTTTTAGCTACAGACTGAATTTAAAACTTCACTTGAAATCATGAAAATGTGGAATATGTAAAGACACAAAATAGATTTTCTGATCTGATATCCACATTGTTTGGAGTAGTACGTCTTTTTTCAGTTTGTTCCAGTGAAATATCTCAATAACTATTGCATGGATTGCAATGACATTTCATATACACATTTATAACCTTCTCAGATTTGGTGACCCCTGACCTTTCATCTAGCAGGCCATGAATATCAGGTCAAAAATATTATTTGTCCAATACAATAAGTTTGACATAGCTGTAAAAACATTCCCATCAGCCTCCACTGTATTTTGTGTTTAGTGCTATTTAGCAAAGGTTAGCATTCTAACATGGTGACAGTGGTAAACTTTGTTAAAAAGGTTAACTTTTTAAAAATCAGCAAATTGGTTAATTGTCATTGTGAGTATGTTAGCATTCTGCCATTAGCATTTAGCTTAAAACACTGCTGTGTCTAGGTACAGCCTCACAGAGCCGCTAGCATGACTGTAGACTAGAGGATGACACGGGAGTGGATTTTCACTCCTGTCCCGTCCCACTCCCATAGAAAGAAATCTTGTCCCGTCCCACTCCCAGACCAAAGTTTAAAAACTAATCCCATCCCATCCCGCTCCTGTTTAAACTGACTCAAGCTCCTGTACCGCTCCCATTTATATCATTGTACTCTCATAAACTTAATTAATATTTCAGACTTTCCGACCAGTTCTGTGAACTTAATAGACATGTCATTGCTTCTGACTTTGCGCTGTAAATCATTTTTTGCCACATCGACTTCTCCGCGGCGGTTAGCTCCCTCCATCACTGCTCTTTGAACTACGGCGGTAAGCCGTGACAAAAAGCGCTGATGGCTTCTGGGACGGCTGGGTCGTGTAGTTATTTTTT
>NC_045755.1:5460534-5477704 GCF_008692095.1 Etheostoma spectabile
CATTGTAGGCGTATTAAAAGGAAACTACAAAATGGTGCATTTCTTTTTTTTTTTGCATTTAGGTGCATTTAGATTTTTTTGTCGTCTTTGCTATTGGTTGATTCCCGCTCCCGTCTGCTCCCGTTAACCATTTATCCCGTACCGTCCAAATCCCGTGATTAATAGTAAATATGACTCCCATCCTGCAGGAATCCCACGGGAATCCCGTGACCCGTGGGATTCCCGAAAAAATGTCAGCCTCTACTGTAGACCTGTTGTTTGCCTATTAATTTAAGTCCTGTGATGATTGTGGTTTACTCTTATGTGAATCTGTATTAGTCAAAACGAAATTGCCCATTGGTCTGGGCAGTCTAATTTAGCATTAGTAACATTTCCCCTCTCCTTGTCAAAGGGCTGCGGTCACAGCTTAATGGAGTTGAATTCCGGGAGCAAAGTCAGGGTGGCAGATGCTGTAGCTGTGTTCTCCATTTAAAAACAACAACCTTCCTCTGAGCGATTCCATGCTCACATGTTTGGTGTGAAGCCCAGTAACTCCTTACTGTCACAGCTAAAGGGCAAGAGGATCTCTGTTCACACTCCCAAACACTGATCATGTTTTTAGATTAAGTCCGCAGTTCATTTCTTTCCTTCTGATTGTTATGTGTGTGTGTTTTGTGTTTGTGTGTTTGTGTGTGTGTGTGTGTGTGTGTGTGTGTGTGTGTGTGTGTGTGTGTGTGTGCTTGTGCGCGTGCGCCAGAAACAGAGAGGGTGAAAATGACTCTTGATTAATGAATCATTTCTGCTTTTGTCTTCTCAGGACCCAGATTAACTTCACCGTGGCCATTGATTTCACAGCTTCCAATGGTGAGCCTCCCATAAACACACACACACACACACACACACTCAGAGTTCCCACATTCACTTAAAGACACACAAAGTGCTCTGAGAGCATTTATTTCTAATATATGCAAATGTGGAATCAAGTGTTTCCTAATAGCCCTCTCCATCACACCTGGCAGCTAAGCTGAGTGCACTAACATGCTCCGAGAGCTGTGATTTAGAACTGTGTTATCCATCTAGCCTTGAGCCCGTTCCTAGCAGCACAGGCGGAGGCAATTGATGTTTGATGATGAGGTGTACTTGATCTGTCTGGCTCTAACTAAAATCTCAATTTAGAATGGTTAGTATAATGGTTGGCTAGTAGAGTTCAGCAGTTTATTAAAACACAGCCGGAAGAGCGAGTCAAAAAACAGATTCATATTAATTTCACATTAGTGTAATTGGCAGCCAGTTTAGTTCCATCAGAGATCTAACGCATGGTTTTGCTGTTATACCAAAACAAAACCACAAGATAACTATTTGTTTGAATCACTGGCTGCTAGATTGAGTCACTGAACAACAAGGATTGGAAAAATATTATTTAGAAGTTCAAGTGGCTTTTCAAATCGTGAAAGCAGCATTAAGCCCACACAGCTGCTGACGATTCATGTTACTCACAACACAAATGGGTAATTAATTACCTGGTTAAGTTTTTTTCTTTCTGTTAGTTAAAATGGTATCAACAGAAGTATTAACGGCATTATTGACTTTTTCACTTTACAATGGACTATATATAGTTTCCCACATACCGGTACAATCACAAGAAAGAAAATTTCAACCAACATTTTTAAAAACCATTTTACAATAAAGGCATTCATTTGTGTCACATTTTGATCAAGGAGTAAACCCTACACAACAGAGAAACGGGGCTGTTGCAAGATCCAACCTTTATATTTGATTCTTTCCACTGTTACCATGGCAACTTCAGGATACTTCATTTGAAACATTACTTTTCCTGCAGATAAAGAGATATACTGTATATGGTAAGTCTACCATAATGTACCTCTGGTTTAAAGAAGGAAAAGGCAATAACAAAGACTGAATACTGAAATAAACGCAAGTCAAAGTTGTACATTTCAAGACAATTAGTCACGTTGGACATTTTGACACCATTGTTGTCTATCATGGTTTAACACTAAGCCGTATAAACTCTTAACTTCTGTCAAATCTACACAAAACATGTGTGTTCCCTTTTTCACAAACAGGTAACCCCGCCCAGCCCACCTCTCTCCACTACATGAGTCCCTACCAGCTGAATGCTTATGCAATGGCCCTGAAGGCAGTAGGAGAAATCATCCAGGACTATGACAGCGACAAGATGTTTCCAGCGCTGGGGTTCGGAGCCAAGCTGCCACCTGACGGACGGATCTCCCACGAGTTTGCCTTGGTACGAACAAGATGGTTCAGGACCAGTGTGGAAGGCAGGGAGCGCGTAAAACTTGGATATGTTCCCTGCATTGGGTTTTTAAACTAGCCAATGTGACATCACATACCAACCAAAGTACAAGATACTTCCAATGCAATTTGTTGCATCTGTTTCTCCTCAGTGCATCTGAAACTAATCATGCAGGTTAATGATGGTTACCTCTCTTGTCCTTAATGTAGAATGGAAACCCTCAGAACCCCTACTGTACAGGTATCGACGGTGTGATGGAAGCCTACTACCAGAGTCTGAAGTCGGTTCAGCTCTACGGACCCACCAACTTCTCCCCTGTCATCAACCATGTGGCTAGGTAACACACACACACACAGACACACAGTTTTTTTTTGTGCATTTTACCAATTTTTCCCACTACCCTCATTAATCTCTACTGAAGTGAGTGGATTCCTATGCTTATTTTCCCA
Source organism: Etheostoma spectabile (assembly GCF_008692095.1). Lineage (NCBI taxonomy): Eukaryota > Metazoa > Chordata > Actinopteri > Perciformes > Percidae > Etheostoma > Etheostoma spectabile. The sequence goes on from NC_045755.1 coordinate 5,463,238, forward strand.
CACTCTAGTCTATTGTTTTTCAATTTTCAGTATACCACAAACACACTGTTTTACACACTGTTTATAAGTGCTTATATAATGAACTTCAAATCATTTGAGAACGTGTGAAAGAACATCGGGTACATTTCAGTTTGTGACAGACACTCAGCAAGTGTTTTCAGGTTTTCTTTAATAGGCCCCATGCAGCAACTGTTGCCAAGTAGCTAACAAGAGTTTAGGTGAGAGAAGAACTAGAGGCACAAACAGAGAATAAGTGACAGCTGATAGCATGTTTGTTTTCGTGTCTCTGCGTAGATGAGAACATATGCTGCAGGAAAGCCACACAGACTTGTGATCGAGACAAAGTTTGGAAATAAAAAAGACATTCAGGAACTATTCACGCAAGTGTGTAATTAAAGAGATGTACTCAAGTGAAGCTTCTCATCACGTTACTTCACATATTTAGAAGATTTATTGACTGAAATCTTAATTGGGTAGTTACACTTGAAGAGGCACTCTGAGGGGAAATGGTGAAAAAAGCCATAATACAGAGGCAGCAGTTTCCTCTTATTTAGCCTGCAATGTAACCTGAAATACCCCTTAACCCTTTTCCTGTCTCATGTGTTCCGTTCAGCTAACCCCGTGAATGAATCCATCTTTGCTTTTGTCCACTCCTTGCTAACATATTTTTTTTTTTAATGCACAAACATCACATCCGCACAACTACACCTCATTAACTTTTGCTACAAGATTTAACTACACGAATCGTCCCAGTTTGATAAATACCAGACTAATCAGCACATATTCTACAAACTTGTCCTCCTAAACCTCATTCACAACTTTTAAAACTAGTTGCAGAGACATGAAGCATAATTTTGCAATTTTTGTCAACTTCAAGCCGGTTTATTGTATGTAACCAAGCACCGGTTGTTTTTTCCCCTCATCCCCCATCTATAATCCCAGCCCCTACATCCCACCTCCACCTCCTCTCCTCTGTTTACTGATCGCCCATATATTACAGTAACCCAATGTTTCTCCTCTTCCGTCACTCCTACATACATGCAGCTTAGTAACTATTCACTTTACTCAGTGAGACACTTAAACATCAGTTATCACATGGAGGGGGAGGAGACAGACATAGATTTGACCTCCCTGTGCAGAAGGGTGAAGCTGAACTGACAAAAATAATCTCAGTGGGTAAATATCAGTAACAGTAAGTTCATGACTCACACAGGAGCGACAGGTCGTGCTCGGCATCACAGCAAATATTGAAAGCCGTATTGAGCTGAGGCTTTATAGAATTTACTTAAAAAGAGATGCCCAGAGAGAAGAATTTGACAGATTAAGATCATCCAGGGTGGGCGGTAAGTGACATTTTCTCAATGAGAAAAATAATTTTCAAAGGATGTGTATTGCCTCATTTCCACTCAACTACAGTGTTTACATGTACTCTATTTAATTTGACTACAAGCTGAGTACTTTAATTAAAAACATGGAGAAATGATGGTCAATTAACGAATTGCATGGTAAACAAAAGACACAAGGATGGAAGCGCAGAAATAATGACACAAATTGCTTTTCTGTGTTTTTGTGTGTAGGTATGCAGCTTCGGTGAAGGATGGCTCCCAGTACTTTGTGCTCCTCATCATCACAGATGGTGTCATCTCAGACATGGCCCAGACAAAGGAGTCTATTGTCAACGTAAGTGCATCCTGCACTCTGACACCTCTTAAAACAGAAGGGAAAAAAGAAAGACTGCCCTCACTTCACATATTTTTCGTTGGAGAAACATCAGTCGCATGTATAAATGGTTTTAAGTAGTAATAATAACTAGACTGATCATTAAAGTAATTTTTAAAAATATGTAATTAGTCAGGGATTGAATTATCCCTAACTAATTAAACTTCATTCATGTAGTTTTTTATTCAAAAAGATGCAACACAATGTGCCTTACTAAAGATAAAAAATGAAAAGATAGATGCCGGGTGCCTGCTTAGCTCACCTGGACCACCAGGACCACCAGGACCACCAGAACCGGACCATTTGTGTGTATGTGTGTGCGTACAGACAGACAGACAGACAGACAGACAGACAGAGAAAGTTGTCTTGTGTCGTGTGTTAACGATTTTAACACTTCAGCAGAGAAGTTCATTTCCATACAGGTTTAGTGACTTGACGCCCCCAAACATGGACATACAGTACATACGTACAAATACGTCTCGCTTTATTAGATAGATGCCTTTGCTGTGTGTGGCATCACGCTCTGTCTGCCACTTGTTGTCTTTAGCTAGTTGAGCTTTGCATGTGTCGGATTCTGGCTTCTTTTACTGATATATATTTAACGATATGTTTTGCATTTCTAATCTCTTCCAAACTTGGCACTCCACTTACTCGTGCCTGTTGCAAGACAACTGTCAAGTTTGAATTCCATAGTAGCTTAAATATAAAACCATGGAAACATGTAAGAAAATGAGTAGAACTGTCATGGTGAAAACATGTTATTGGGCAAAAAATGTGTCTCGTAAATCCTCGTCATCGTTACTTGTTTTGCTCCTGAAGCCAAAATGTGTCATTGAATGAAAGCTGATAACAGCTGTGCCATTATTTTCCTCAATAGCCTGCAAGGCGAATCCGTGTCAGCTCATAGATGCATTGACTATGGAATTACTACACGGAGAAAAGGCACATATTGTTGGCTGTACTAACAGATAGTAAATCTACCAGAGACAAATGCAGCACAAACGTCTCAGAGTATAAACGTAAATACAGAGGGTCGTTCTGTTGTATGGTATTGGCAAATATTTTTACTAGTCTCTGCATATCCATCCTTCCTTGCAGTGGCTACAGAAATATGAAGTGACTGGGGAAGCTGTGTCGGCCTCACTTTTGACAGCATGTTATTCACCCTCCGTCCGTCCTCTCCATCACTGTCAAGATACAGCATGCTCCAGAGAAAAGCCAGAGCACCATGTAGAATGCAAGCAAAGTGAACATTGAACGGCAGACGTTTTTGGGAAGGCAGTGATTCATCTCAGGCCTTTGAAGGCAGAGGAGAAGAGGAGGGGAGAGGTTGAGAAGAGCGAGACAAGACGAGGAGAAGGAGAAAAGGAGGCTGAGAGAGGAGAAGGAAGTGGCAGGGATGTGGGGACGGGGAGGGGGGAAAGGGAGCTAAGGGCAGTGGAGACCTAAAGAAGACCTTTACCTAGGGGAGCGCAAAAATAGATGAGATGTTTTGAAAAATCATCTATTACTCTGCTGCCTGTGGTCAATCCATTACTCAAAATACTCGATACACACACACACACACACACAAACACGAACACACGTCATTTATAAGCTGTCAGCGAGTCCAGGCCATGTTGATTCTCACGTCTCTAATATTACCCACACAGCCCTGCGGGAGGTGCTGTAGGGAACCCCGATATTTACACATACTGTATACATGGCAACACATGAACACTACATCACGATCTGTGAATGCTTTGGTAACCATGCATATTTTTATCCCATTAACGACTCACAGGTGCAAACAAACACGGTTTTCAAAAAAGAAGACTTTTGCCCAAAATGTTGACATGTATCAAATACTCATTGTTCCTCTCCTCTCCTGCAGGCCGCCTGTCTGCCAATGTCAATCATCATCGTGGGGGTGGGGCCCGCAGAATTTGATGGTAAGTCAACAAGAACTTGTGAGTAATATTTATATGTAATAAATTTCTTCGTTCACTCTGTAAAAGCTAGGTTCTGGACAAAATCAGCTCTAGTAATGAGTTGCGGGTCCTGCTTTTGTTTTTTTTGTTTTGCTGACTTTTATTGGCACTTTGCAAGTCTTTTTTTCTGAATTTGATAACAGTGAGAAATAATGTGTGTATTTGATTTTACTATGTCCTCAGCCATGGTTGAGTTGGACGGCGATGAAATCAGAATCTCATCCAGAGGAAGATTTGCTGAGAGGGACATTGTCCAGGTACACAATCCTTTCTTTCTCCTAAACCATTAAACCATTCCCTCACTGCAGTTTTATTGTTCTCTTACGGAAAATATGTTTTAACTTTAATCCAAAATCAAATATAAGATTACAAATGAGCTCTGCCTCTTGGCCACCTAGATCAGTAGTGTCAAACTCACACTGGAAAATGAGAATCACATCACCCAAGGGCCAGAAGTATTGTTTCTTTACATGCTTTTATTTTGAAAAAGTCAAATATATTTGACTGCATTATTGCATGTCTCTGAGTCCTCTAACTTACAGTTTGGTTGACCTAAAACCCTAAAAAAAAAAAAGTCAGCGAAAAAATTCCTTAACCATTAGGAGGAAGCAACAAAAAAGCGATTTAAAACAACAACAACAACAACAAACGTCAGGAAAAGTGGGAAAAAAATTAGAAAGAGCACCAAAAACTTCAGCAAAAGCAAAAAATAGGCGAGGGGCCAGATTTGGACCTAGATCCTTCATCGTCAATTTTTTTCTGATTTTATCCCTAAAGATTTATTTTAAATGGGAACCACTAGCAGTACAATATCAAGGCCAAATTAACCACCCGACACTGGGGTAAATATTAGTTCCTGAGCCCTCATTAACTCTGTGTGTCCCGCCCTTACTCTGTGAAATGTTTACATTTTGTCTGTGCTGGGAGACTTCCTGTCCACAAGTTTGCTCCATGGTAATTTACCTAATCACAATAATTTAGGAATAGGCAATTTTGAAGCACAAAACTGAGGTAATGGTGGTCTTTAAACTAGATCAGTACAAGGAATTTTTAATCATATTTATGAATGCTTTAGTGGTGCATATTCTTAAACAAAATTCCAATTAAATCAACACAAGTGGACACACAATAAGCCTGGAGCGTTTGGGGTCCCTGGGGTATTGGAACCACCAGGGCAGTATCAAAACTTTAGGGACATGTTGGATATTGGAAAATGTTTGACAGACCATCAGGAAGACATTTTCCCCAAAGAACTTTGCAAAAGGATTTGTGTGCAAGCCTGTTCTAAAGGTGAGCGGCTAAAAAACACCTGAGTCCTGTCCAGGCTGTTCCAATTCGGTCTCCATGCAGACAGTTGTCTGGCCACCTCAATCCCACAGCGCGCCAGATAGCAAGATGGACGCACAAATTCACCACACACATACACGTAGAGAGATAATGGCATGCTCCCCAGTATCTGTGGAGAGACTGACAAATCTCTGTCTCTTTTTATCGTTCTCATTAAAGTGGAGGAGCAGAGACCCTGAGCTGGAACCCGCGGCCTACAGGGCAGCGCAGGCTCTGCGGTCAGTCACGCAGAGGGGACTTTCTCACCAAGCTACTACAACTTATCAAGCCTTATCAGAAGCCGCCTTTTTAAGTTTATATACTAATACGATATACTAACTGGAAAACAACCACAGAGACAATAAAAACAAAAAACACATCATTGAAAAATACAAGAAGGCTGGGATTGGCTGCTCAAAATCTTAGCTATATTTAGTTTATCCTCATTTCTTCAGCCTGTCAGTCATCGGTATTAATCCTTTTTGTGGGGGCTTTTTATTTGTATCCTTATTCGTATCAGCCCACAATGACAAGCATTAAACATTAAGCATTAAGTCTTGAACTCATGTCATTCCCTTGCACCAAAGCAAGGAGAAGAAATCTAAACATACAGAGTGAGCCTTTTGTTTGTTGTGACACAGCGGAGTCCCATTTTCGTCCTCGGTGACCTTTATACCACCACTGTCATATCTCGCTTGCTCACACCCTCCCTCAGCACATGTAGGCGAGGGAGGTGTGCTCGTTAGTTGGCTTTTTAACAAGCTGAAGTACACACACACACACACACACACACGTATGCAGAAAAAAACCTGAAGATGGTGTAAAACTAAGTTTCAGTAGTGGAAAATTGCACCAGTTCTGCCTACAGCCTCTCATTATCAGCCAGCTAATAACCCCTTGTGACATGGCGAGGGTTACATTCTGCAGCAAGGGTTTCCAGCACAAATTGGCCTCTCATCTTAACTTGTTATTGTACGTTACAGCAGCTCATTAAATAAATGATAGCTGTACATGGCTTATGTGGTTTATAACACGTGACTGTCATTGAAATCTGTCGGCATTTATTTTATCACAGCAGGTGGATTGGCATTGCAAAGGAAGCAGCAGTCTTTAGATGTAAATATTGAGTCACAGCAGAGCGGCCTGATCCATCTGTCTGGGGGTGGAAACATTGAAACACTTATTACAAGTTATTGGAGGTGGAATCAGGGGAGAAAAAGGCAGACAGGTGCATCCCAGGGTATTATCCTCCTTTGTATGTTTGACAAATGGCAGAAAGCCACTAAAAGATTCGTGACCAACCAGTTCTTGACTTTGCTAATGTGAATAGTAGCAAGTGCTGAACCCCTTATTTGAACCTGTATATTTTCCGCTTAATATTTAATGTCAGACATTTGCACAATCTAACTAGGCCCTGGTATGTAGCTACTGGCTGTTCTGTTTTCCCACACCAGCCGCCCCAAATACCTAATATTCTCAGTAAAAACGTCACATCACTAATTTACACTCATTCTCATTTATTTAATTGCGCATGAAAAAAGAAAATTACCAGATCCATATAAATAATAACAGCACATGCAAGGGAGGCTTATCAAGGGTCTTGTCAAGTTTTAACAAAAAAATTAAACCTAATTAAAACAATTTCAAATACAACCATAGCCTTTTTTTAGTAAGAAAAATTCACACAGTCATGTTCATCTAAATAGAACAAACTAGTAACTCTCAAGAAATGAACAAAGACTAACTGGCCTATATGCCAGTTGTGTGATTATCTAAGAAGATAGTTTAAATGTTTTCATAACACTGATAGAGACTAACCTTGGCTTTGATTACTGTTGTTCCACAGTATGGGTCTCGAATGTTTTACAGATAATTGACCCAAAAATTGACAGCGCGGTTTAAACAAGATCCTCTCATCTCAGTGACATCAGGGATCAGATTTTTTTCCCCCCGTGCTGTTTAGGAGAAAGTTATGACATTCACCACCTCCTGTTCACCAGACAACCAGACACCAGAGTTTCATTTCAGAAACGGGGCCAATCGACAGCGTCTCAATTAGGAGAGAATCTCTTCTCTATCTTGTTGTTCATAAGAGCTCCTTCCCCTTAAACTCTACGCGATGTTGGGTGACATTCAAAGTATTTTCAAACAAAACGAGACTAGCTTGCTCCTCCCTCCTCCTCATCCCGTCCCCTCCCCCTCCATTCTGTGCTTCCGCGCACTAACCCCCCCCCCCCAGAGACCGCCCAGTGTGTTGTGTTCTGGGGACAGGCAGCTCGGGGATAGTGAGGAGATGTTTGCTGTATGTGACAAAAAATGTTGTAGCCTAAAACACGTGTGACATCGCTTAGAGCACCTTTAAAACGGAGAGGATAATTTATGTTGTATCTGTTTTTAAACTTTTTACCCTCGGTCCTCTGCGCTTAATCTTACTTCTGATCGCTGTTCTTTTTTTTTCATCTTTTTATTGTAATTTTCATCTCCGTGGCTGTCCTCATTTTCCCTTTATTTACTAAACCAAACTCGTCATTTCCACTCACTATTTGCAGTTCTATCTCCAGCTGTCTGGTTTTAACATGGGAACCCAGTAAATATGCCAGTGTTGTAGTCAAGTCACCAACTGTTGAGTCCGAGCCAAGTCTCGGGTCCCCAGTGTTCAAGTCCAAGACCGAGTCATCAAAGAAGAGTCCAAGTTGAGTCCGAGTCGCATCACCATTAGCTGAGTTTGTGCCGAGTTCTGAGTCCAGAGAAGAGGCTTGAGTACTCCATCACTGGTCCCTGCATGAAACGGTTGCAGACTGAATATATATCAATATACTATATCAAATTTTGATCCCATAATTCCTCAAAAAGTTGTCAGAAACTTCATCCAACTTCTGAATCATATTTAATGAATGCTCAATTCCGATTTTGTAAATCCAGTCCAAGTCCAAGTCATCAGTGTGTGACTCCAAGTCGTGTCATAAGTCCAGAGAATAGCAACTCGAGTTCTCCATCACTGAAATATGCGCTTGATGACTACATGTATAACATTCTGCTAAAAGCTTGGCGGCGGTTGCTGAATCGTAAACTTTCACTTCTCACTTCACCCCACTTTCTTCTTCCCTGTCGTCCCTCTCAGTTTGTCCCATTCAGGGACTACATCGACCGGACGGGGAACCACATCCTGAGCATGGCGCGGCTTGCCAAAGACGTCTTGGCCGAGATCCCTGACCAGTTCCTCTCCTACATGAGGACCCGAGGGATCAAGCCGTCGCCTGCACCGCCTCCCTACACACCGCCTCCTTACACGCCGCCAGGGCAACCCATCCAAACCCAGTTATGAGGAGCCAGAGAGAGAAATGTTTCAGGGGCCTGGGGTTAGCTAAACTTTACGTGCAAAAATACTTCCACATCCCTGAAGCCGCTCTCCATGCCTTGTCGTCGTGGATCACGGTGGTCTTTCTCTTGTTCGGAAGGCTGCATGTCGAGCCAGGAGAGTGTCACTTTTGAGGACAGGAAAAGCCAATGAGAGTCTGTTTACTTCCACTGTCAAGCATTCCTGTTACTGTCTGGACGTTATTTAGTTTTCGCCTGGGGAAACCTGGAAAGGCCTCGGAGAGAGTACGGCAAGTCTGAGTTCCTAGCAGGGAGGAAAGGAAGGAAGGAAAGCTTTGGAAACATTGATAAGATAATGTGTTCTGACAAAAGAAAGGAATCACTTGATTTTAAATGAACTCCTTCTGTAAATAACAGAACATATGTAACTTCTTCTTTCTAATTCTCTTTCTCTCTTTCTCTCTCCAACTCACTCAGTTTACAGTAAATGCTAACAAAGATTTTTACTGTTGATACTTTTATATACACATAGTTTCATCAATATGAAGCAATCTCTCTTTCTCTTTCTCTCTCTTTCTCTCTCTCTCTCTCTCTCTCTCTCTCTCTCTCTCTCTCCTGGCATGTGTGTCAGGTAGCAGCAGTGCAGGTCCTGGTAGCTCTTCTGTACCGTGCTGTACCGTGCTGTACCGTACCGTACCGTACTGTATTCTGGTGTTTGTATTAACCTTTTGCATGAGTGTAGCCTCAGTCAAGTGCATGCATATAGTGGCCCTGCACTACCTCTTCCATCCATCTGTCTGTCTGTCTGTCTGTCTGTGGGGGGGTGAGTGTCTGTCTGTCTGTCTGTCTGTCTGTGGGAGGATGAGTGTCTGTCTGTCTGTTTGTCTGTCTGTCTGTGGGGGGATGAGTGTCTGTCTGTTTTGTCTGTCTGTCTGTGGGGGATGAGTGTCTGTTCTGTCTGTTTGTCTGTCGTCTGTGGGATGATGTCTTCTGTTTCTGTCTGTGTGGGGGGGTGAGTGTCTTCTGTCTGTCTGTCTGTCTGTCTGTGGGAGGATGATGTCTGTCTTTCTGTTGTCTGTCTGTCTGTGGGGGGATGAGTGTCTGTCTGTCTGTTTGTCTGTCTGTCTGTGGGGGGATGAGTGTCTGTCTGTCCTGTTTGTGGGGATGAGTGCTGTCTGTCTGTTTTTTGTCTGTCTGTCTGTGGGGGGATTGAGTCGTCTGTCTGTTTGTCTGTCTGTCTGTCTGTGGGGGGATGAGTGTCTGTCTGTCTGTTTGTCTGTCTGTGGGGGATGAGTGTAAGTCTGCTTGTAGCTCTATTCGTAACTTCACCCTCTCTGTCTGTCTGTCTGTCTGCACTGCTCTCAGGCCTGAGAAATCTGTCTGTCTCCCTGTCTCTCCCTGTCTCTCCCTGTTCTCTCCCCCCCTCTCTCTCTCTTCTGTCTTTTCTGACTGACTGACTGACTCACTTTTACTAGCTGTCCTTCCATCCAACCTTTTTTTTGAGAGTTCTAATAGTTGAGCTAAATAGAAAGTGCACAATTTGTATGCTCATCAGAACAGGGAAGGGGTTTATTACAGAATGACATGAAGAGCAATGGAATTTAGTTTGGTTCACTGGACATTTTCAAATGTAAAATATCTGCTCTACCCTGCTTCCAAGAGATGTTGTATTCCTGTAAAAGGTGTACATCTTCAAAAAGCCAGTATGTGCATTACTATTATTTCCATGCGTATTTGTTGTTTTTAAGTGATGCTAGGGGCATGGCTCTTGGGATGGCGGTGTGGTCGGTCGGTTGGTTGGTCCGTACCTCACTTTGGTCCAATTTTAACAATTGTTTGATGGATTACCATGAAATTAGATCAAAAAATATCCGTGTTCCGATCAGGATGAATCTGACTTTTCACCTAGCGCCATCATCAAGTCAACATTTTAATTTATCAAATACTTAAACTAAGCTTAATACTAAGCTAAGATGGTAAACGTTACACAGGACCTGCTAAACAACATGTCAACATTGCCACTGTGAGTATGTTAGCATGCTGAGGTTGCTTGAGTGGCATCCTCACAGAGCCACTGGCATGACTGTATAGAAATATGAAATATGGTCCACATCAGCAAACCATTAAAACCAAATGTTGTACATTTTAAATGGCAATTTGTTAGCACTAACCTAAATGATGAAGATTCAAATCTTCTGTTTTCCACGATTTCATATTTTTGCACTTCTGAATGGAAGCATAGCTACTCTCTCTCTCTCTCTCTCTCTCTCTCTCTCTCTCTCTCTTTCTCTCTTTCTCTCTTTCTCTCTCTCTCTCTCTCTCTCTCTCTGTGTGTGTTCTCCTCCGAACTGCCTTGGCAATATGATGCCCACGTGCCCAGGGGTTTTGTTTCATTGTGTTGTCTAACACCACATCCCCACCCCATGTTTAAAGCAACAGCAGCTGCTCTCAAGCTAAACACAGTTTGAGCATAAAGAGCCCAGTGGTCAAAAATGCCGAGGAAAATACACTTTCCCTATGTTGGCTTTTTGTTTTCATTTTTATTTTTTCATTTTGTACTTTTTATTGCACCTTTAGCTTTGATATAGCTTTTTATATGTTTGTTTTTATGATGTGTTAACAAATGATTTGTGTAATTCCTTTTCGGTTCCGAGGATGTCCGGAAGGTGTCCAATTTATCATTGTTTCTAAACGACAACTCATTAAGAACGAGTTAATTTTTTTGTCGTGAATGTGGAAGGATTGTTCAGAGTTGTAATGAAGGAGTGTTAAATGTGAATGAGATGTGTGTGTCTTACAAAAGTGGGAATGCAGGAACATTAATTGGATGATGAGTGGATTCCATTGAAGCAACAACGATGTGAAAGGATTTTTACACATCACAGTGATTTTGTTGTATCAGCTGAAGTAGTCTTAAAATCATGCCATACACATTATTTGCATTATTATTATTTTGTATGAATTACTGGGACGCCTATGCCCACCATATAAATCCGCTGACTTTCTTACTCTAATGTCTTATACATAGAAGACTTTTTTAATGAAATCAGGATGTGTGATCAACCCAGCACCATTTACACACACAAAAACAAACGTGTCTTTAATATACAATATATGTGCTGAGTTGCTGCTATTGGCTGCACTACAGTCTCCACATACTGTGTACCTTTTCAAGTGTTGCCAACAAGAGTTTCTAGATTTCTTTGGGGCGTAAAGTAGTCAGCTGCTTACAGTCTTTGCTACACTTTTCTAAACTCTGGGTATTCCCAGCAAAATGTTTTGCTTGTGGCTCAAAGGTGTGAAAAAAAAGACACTTGCAACCCAGATGTCTTATAAACACAGTGGAGTGACCAAACATGATTATTTGTTTTGAATATGTTACATTGCTGCCTTGTGTAGTGGCTTGATATTCCCTAGTTCATCTTTGTTTTCTCACAATCTCCCTCTTGTATAGCCATTGTGTGTGTGTGTGTGTGTGTGCGTGTGCGTGCGCGCTTGGCCGCCCGTTAGAGTCGCGCTCCTGCAGCCACCCGCTGCGTTCAAAGCCTAGCTGGTCACATCATTAGGACTTCAGGTCAAAGTAAAGAGCTCATTACTGCCTCAGCAGATATACTGTAAAACTCACTTCTCATTCTGTAAGAGATCCAACATTGCGGGGGTCAGAGCAGGGATTATGTTTTGGTGGTGGGACTGTCCGCTTGTAGTCACCTTAAAGTGTTTAATGTTAGTGCTTGGTGAACATTTATCCCAACTCCCTCCGGGTAGAGACATATTTCTGTATACCAAGATAAAAGCCGACCTTTTGCTGCAGCCACTATGGTTTACTACAACTTTTATTTACAATGCTCCCACTATCGGTTCTTATCAAAGTGCTAAATTACTGCTAAAATGTAATTTAACAATAGTACAAGTAAAGTCAAACTGACTCAATAATGTCAAATACACAGCAAAATATTTCAAAAGTTAGCTAACAGCTACCAGTCATAGGAAAGCTGTGGTGGCAGCATGCTGAGGGGGCATTTAATTGCTTCTGAATTCACCTTTACATTTGTAAGAGGAAGAATGTGTCATTTCCTTGCTCCGACAGAATCGACCGATAGTCCAGCTAGCTGTCTCAGTCTACCCTGCAGAAATCTGAGGAGCAGTTAAGACATAGTCCTCATAAATCCACCGGAGTTTAGAACGCCAACACAAAGAAAGCTGTAGGTGACGGACATCCTGCCTAAAAAGAGTGACATCTGGCGGAATTTTCCAATTTCTTTGCCACTGAATAATCCCGAAAATGGAACGTTGTTATATGTATAGACTACTTATATGTAAAAAGAAATTTTACATGATAATTGGCCAGCCAGATGCAAACTGAGCCAGAATGCTGTTGTTACATAATGTATGTACTATACAGCCTGCAGGATGCCCCTGTCATGTCATTTGAATGGCTAACTACCTCCTGTTTCAAGTCACATGTTCTACGGCAAATCCTTTCAGGGTAGGAAAATTCATTTCTTACTTCATGCTTATTCCACTAAAACTAATGACGAGGCCTGTACCAGGATATGGTATGGGAGCAAAAAAAAAAAAGCTGTCAGGACTTAAATATTCTACAATAAGTTTCTCACAAGATTTATCGTTGTAATTGAAATACTAGTAAATTTATAGCATTTAAATATTTTACCATGAATTCATGTGGTTTGACATCCTAAACTACTCTGTTAAAGAGCTCTATTCAAGTTGTTCAAAAGTGATTGGTTATTTGTATCTAAAAATAGAGAAATTGGATCAGGGAAATTCACCAAAATTTAAGATGCAATGTTAACATTGGGGCTACCAAGAACAAGCCATCAAGCATTAGAATACCAGGTAACGTTCAGTCGGCCACATAAAAACAAAAGTTGAATTTGTGATTTCAAAAAAAAGAAAGATTTTGAATTGCAAAATGTAGTTACCTTCTGGATTTTTCAAGGAGGGAAATGGAAACCAAATCAATTCTGATTCTGATCAATTCTGTTAAATATTTTAGTGATATAAATGCAGTTGTATTCAAATTTAGGAATCACTTCAAAATGTATTAATTTGTTAATCTTTTTATTTAGGCCTTTCTTTGCTTCCATATCCACACACAAACATTATCACCATAGGTATTGTTGACAGTTGTTTTGTGTTGGTCTGCTTTGGCTGGACGAATATTATTATTTTATCCTTCCATCCCTTTTCTGTGTGTGTGTGTGTGTGTGTGTGTGTGTGTGTGTGTGTGTGTTTGACTGTCTGTCTTGTGTACATGCGTTTGATATAAGTATACCTTGCGTGTGTGTGTGTGTGTGTGTGTGTGCCCGTGTTGCACCTTTATGAGTGTTTAATAGACTATCTGAGGTCTGAGATCTTTGTTTACTAAAGCTATCCAAATAATATATTGTATGCTTGTCATATCTTCTTAACAACGTGCACTATGTTTGCATGTACAGTTTTACAAAGGATGCACCAGTTCCTTTTGTTAAAAACTGAGTGTTTTGAAATATAAAAATCTTTATGAAAATTAACTGTACAAAATGGCCTTAAATCTTTCACTGAAGTTTCTTGGAATTGTGCGATGCCTTCTTCAGAAAAATGAATTGTGTCAAGGAATTAATTGTTATCTATTTTGTGTCAGTGTTTCTATTGCTCTCTAGTGGATTTTCTTTGCACAAGTTCAATTATGGAAAAACAATTATCTTGTACTTTTTTGAAACCGTGATTAATCAGAGAAAGCATGGCTGAAGTACTGATTGTCTGATCATACATATAATAGATGACTATTTCTGTATCAAACTATGGATTTTTTAAAAATAAATATTCGTATTAAACACAAAGGTCGCTTCAGTTTTGAATGTCCTCTTCACATTTTCTTTCCTTTCCTGGGTGTTTTCCCTTACTCTTCAGTGTTAGCTTATTAGGATTAATACAGTATGTGGTTTGCTCTCTCTGATAGGATAATTATAGTGCATGAAAGTCTTCCCACGCTAAAAACACACAAAGCACACAGAACCACAAGACCTGAGCAAGGCACTAAGCGCTGCTGCAAAACATGAAAAACATGTAAAATATATTTATGTCATCCTTCTGTTTCTCTGGATCATTCCCAGTCCTGGTGTAAATCTGTC
>NC_045755.1:5477714-5488490 GCF_008692095.1 Etheostoma spectabile
TCAAGTGGCAAGTATTTGATAGAATAAAAAATTGAAAAATATGTATTGATTCGAGTTAGGAGGCAATTAGCAAGACACCAAAATGTGTCTGTTCATCTGCCGGGGGTTGATAGGGTTCTTCATCAGCACTCAATAACTCAGCAAGTACTCTGACAGGTGCTAGGATCCCTGATTTTCAAAAGTCACGATCCAGCTTGTTTTTCTCTGAATTTTAGGATATTCTCAGTGTCAATCCTGGCTCTCAGAGTGACAGAAATGTAACAGAGGACAGGGTTTTTCTGCAGCAGTGAATCTCTTACTGCTACTATAATAAAGTTTATAGCTTGAGGATTAGCTTGACATTTTGATAAACACACGTATTCAGGTTATGAGGATGAAATAAGAGGATTAATATCATAGATAGAAAATGCATAGAAAGGACATTCTCATTCATCTCAACACCGCAGAATGGTCAGAGCAGCTAACACTTTAACACTAAACATTTCCATCTTAACCGACTTGTGGCAACTAAGTTGCGGAGGTGAGGTTTTGCTGTGACGGCCAAACGACCTGTGGAGTAGAATCGTTACGAGGCATATAGAGCCAGCCGCTAAATGAGTCAAATTTAACAAAATTGTGTTTATCCACACGCTCTTGTCACAGCGTAGGAAAGCACATTGCTATCACCAGAAAAGTGACACCTTTGTTTGGCTTATTTTCTGTGACCGGTGTGGTGTAGGGGCGTGGCAGAGTTAGCAAGCTAGCTAGCTAATAAACTAGCCATGCCTTCCACTGGTTGGCTGGCATACTTGCTATTTCCGTCGGGCTTCAATGCTGCGTTGGTTACAGAAAAAAACAGCAGGCTTTGTTGGGCTGCTGACCCGCTGCCGCTGGGTATAACCTCCTCCTCCTCTGGCCTCTAAAGCTCACAAATACAAATAAAGCAAAAGCAAATACAGAACGATTGAGATTATGTGGCTCTGTGTCTAGTCTCTATGGTAAAAGCTTATCACCTCCCGCCTCTAGCGTAATACCTAATGATGTTAGAGTGGTATCGGTCTTCTATCTAACTCTCTGCAAGAAAACGTTGAACAATATCATTAAATTCAGTGCATACAAATGTACAGTATAATACATCTTGGCACAACCAGGTTTTAAGTGATTTGAGTAATTGCATTAACATTAAGTTCTATCAGCCTTGAATTCACGATTAAATGAAGTTACAACCAAGTCTTGCTTGTCCTGCTGCGAGATGACCATTTTGCAACACAAATTTTTGCAGTTTTTCTGGGTATTTTCTCTCTGAGAAATTAAAAAAAGGAATAATCACACTCAGGTTGAAATGTTTCCAACCCAGCAGATAGATAGTGTTACCTGTGTAGAGCAGAGGCAGAAGATAGGGTTTAGAAAAAAAGACCATTAGTTTGGAACCATTGGTTGGTTGGCACATGAATAAGCAGGGACTTGTTCTTGTGTTTATGTTGCAGTTTGATGCTTTGTGCATTAAAAAGTGAAAATAATGATCCCTATATAAAGACTACATTCCATTTCACACTCTAATCACCATATGTGTCTATATGAGCTGTTGTTTACATGGTAACTTAGCAATTGACGTTATTCCTTCAAACTCATAAACACACAATGATCTGTAACATGCTGTAGGTTGCCAAGCCCGGCATGATCCATAGAGGAAGATGGAGAGTCAACTACAACAAAAACAACAACATGGATGCCAATTGTCTTCTTAAAAAACATGTCAATTTAACAATTAGACAATAAAGTGTTACTGTAGATGAAGAAACAAAAGTTTTAGCATTTTAATAACTAATTAAATATAATACACATTGGGGCAGATTCCTTTTCAAGTCAACTATAAAATGATGTGGGGAAAGAAAGAAGTGGAATTTTGACTGGACTTAAACACACCATTGACATTTTAAAATAGATGGCTTGTCGTGTGTGAAAATAAAGCAAGACATCCATAGTACATACACTACCGGTCAAAAGTTTGGGGTCACTTACAAATTTCCGTTCCACTCTATTACAGACAGAATACCAGCTGAACTGAGTGGGGGGCTGATCTTTAATTCAATATCTACATTATCCATAATCAGCAACCATTCATCCAATGTTCCAAAGGCACATCCTGTTTACTAATTTGATATCATTTTAAAAAACTGACTAAGATTACATTGGAGAACCCTTTGTAATTATGTAAGCAACAAAGCAATCTCAAAACTGCTGCCCTGGTTTAAAAAAAACAATGCAACTGATTCCAGCTGGTATTTTTCCTATAATGGAGTGCAATGGAAATTTCCAAGTGACCCCAAACTTTTGACCGGTAGTGTATATCACAAGGATGTTGATAATAGAGATGGCTCACGGTGACAGATGTAATCAGGTATGCACACAGTGTCCTGCTGGCCCCAAACAATCCACATCAACCCTCCCCTGTAGATAGATGTCAAGTGTTGGCCCATTCCACCTTCTTAAATACACTCGGAAATGTATGGAGCAGACACAGTTCGATGATAAATTTGCCAGGTCCATGTTTGCATATATTTGCAAAACAAATTCACTCTGGTCCCAGCCTGAAATTGTGGATTTGCGGTCTAAAATGAAATGAAATTAAAGCTTAAAATAAGTTTAATAAAATAGGACAGCAATGAGGGAAGGATTCAATATCAGATATGTTATTATTTTAACCTTCCATCCCTTTTCCATCTGTGTGTACGTGTGTGTGTGTGTGTTTTAATTCCATCTTTGCAACAGCCTTGAAATTACTTTGGTGTCTGCTGGGGAAAAAAACTTTATATTTTCTTTGTAAGTGGAAAACTGTTAAACCTACCAAACATTAATAAGGTAATTAACCTGTGTGTAAAAGCATACCAAGATAAGATTTTTTCTTTCTGACCCCAATAAGTTTTAAAATGTAAAATTCAATCCTTATTCATATTGCCGTTGCTCAATAGGTCTAAAGACAGGCTTTGTTTGCAGCAGCTGCGGCATGGAGTCAGGTCATGCTTGTTTCATACTTTAAATGTTGTTTTCTTCTTCTGTACCACAAAACAGCACAGCACATACACTCTGCTTGTTTTTGTTTTTTTCTTGGGTTTAAAGTGCTCATATTGTTCTCATTTTCAGTTTTCATAATTGTAGTTAGAGGTTGTTCCACAACAGGTTTATGTGGTTTCATTTTCATAAAACACCATATTTTCCACCTGTTTCACCCCGATGGTTGAGCTCTCTGTTTTAGCTAAAGAGTGAGAAATCTCACATCTGTCCCTTCTTTGTTGGGAGTTGCACATGCGCAGTAGCTAGGTAAATACTACTAGCTAAAGCTGTTTGGAGCAGTTTGTTCACTTTGTAAACCTATAACGTGCACAAAAAGATATATAACACAATAAAGGAAAGCCAAAAAGCATAATATGAGCACACCTTTTAATTTTAACTCTGCCTTTTACTAGATAAAGTCACTGCTACTACTTGTATTAGTTAAGTGTCAAGTAAAAAAAAAAAAAACGCATATCATTCCTAACAACTCTTTCACACCAGCTGGGAAATGAAAACAGCAAGTCCTGCGTCTGTTCTAGATTCGTCCAAGCCAGTTGGTTGTGCTTTCAGATGAGCTCCCAGCCCAAAATACACAATCGTACAAGTACAGAAGAACAAATACACTACATTGTATCAGCGTTGCCTTTCTAAAGGGACACGCGCTGTCTTAACATTTTTAAAAGAGCCATTTGACATGAACCATTGGGGAAGTAAACATTTCACTTGAAAAGACCGCGGAACTTTCTTTGTTAGATGTTATATTTATGACTTAATAAACAACAATGGAAGTTAAAAATAGGTATAATTCATTAAGAGTTTTTAAAGCTCAAAAATACATGTTAAATGTTGCTAAATCCTGATGGTGCACGGAAGAAAAGCCACAGTGTGTAACTTGAAATGAACAAAACTCTGGGAGAAAATGGTCATTATCATGTTCATGCAGGACCCTATCATTGTGAATGAGTCAGGGTCTTTAAGTTAAGAAGAAGAAGCACTGCAATTTCATTGTGTACCTGATGTGCAATGACAATTAAGATTAATATCTTCTTATTTTATCTTTTTTTATCTAATCTTACATGATCCTCCTGAGGCAGGAAGTGTATTGTTCCCATTTACTTGTTGTCCAGAAAAGCAACAGTATTGCCGTCCCCTAACCTAAGGCCACATTTTATTGAAAAAAAAAACAACACAATTAAAGGTAAACAAAGAGAAGACAAATACATTCAATTTGCAATAAAACAAATGGCAGGTGTTTCTTTTCTTTTCCGCCCTCTTTATACAGATCGAAACATCATCTTACAAAAAGAAATGTAAGGTATGATTTATACATAACATAATTTGTAAGATATAAAATACATGGCAGAGTCAGATGACTATTTTAACATACTGAATGCATTGGGTGTTTGTTATGCATATGTACATGTGTCTTCTTTTTTATTTTTCCTGCACAGACAGGAGAGTACGGGGGCCAACAGGGTCAAACGCCCTGCAGCTTAAGAAAACACATGCAAATAGACAAAATACAAGCAATTTAAGAGAATAACTTCAGGAATTTGACAACACATGCCAAGTATTCAGCAAACACATGAATAAATGTAAAAAGAAAAGCAGACAAATGCCAAAAACAAATGCAACAAAAAATTACACAACGTAAGTTCTCCAGGCCTCTAGAGGGAGCGCTAAGTGGAACAACTTGATTTTTGACCCCATGGAGGGGGAGGCAGAGAGAGAGAGAGAGAGAGAGAGAGCCGGGACACCAATCTC
Organism: Etheostoma spectabile; assembly: GCF_008692095.1. Classification (NCBI taxonomy): domain Eukaryota; kingdom Metazoa; phylum Chordata; class Actinopteri; order Perciformes; family Percidae; genus Etheostoma; species Etheostoma spectabile. The sequence continues at coordinate 5,482,512 of NC_045755.1, forward strand.
AGAACGGTGTTCACCGTTGTGCAACTGCTTTGAGATCATAGACTGTAAATTTTAAGTCTATGTTTGAGATATGTTTTTTCTTGTTTGGTGGGTGTGTCTCTAGTTTTTTGGCTCAGGTCTCAGGTTTGCAGAGACCGGTCTGTAAACTTGTAGTAATAATACATTTAAAGCTGCATCAGCGTTTAACGTTGACGTTTGTTTAAGCCATATTACATGAGAGGGTTTCATTTCAAGGTCGGAAAGTGTAGGCCTCCTCAAGTGTAATATTGTGATTATACAACAATGGTTACCAACAAAATATGTAATCAATCTGTTTTCATATTGTGGAGCAATTAGCTCTTGAAATAAAAGTAAAACTGTAAGCCAGCCAAATTGAGCTATAGCTTTGTAGAAACCGTGGGATGAATCCCACCCCCACATATAAACACAAAACTGGTAACTCCATTGTGTTGTAAGTAAGACATCTGCTGAAAAAGTTATTATTATATTAATCATTAGCATGATTGCCAACTGTTTAGTTCAAAAACATCCAAAACACCAAAGTACGGAGACATAGCGAACCAGACGCAAGCTTTTATTTTGAAAAGTCGAAGTTCAGGGTAGGCACCAGCCGGGAGGGCATTAGACAGGCACATGCACTGTATATTATTATTATATTATATTAATAATAGTATTAATTTAATATACAGTGTATGGACATGAGGCATGCAACGGGAGGTCTCCAGACTGCAGCAATGCCCGACTGTAATAAAAAGGCAGAGAGCTCCCTAGGCCTGGAAAACCTCCGTTGTGTAATCTGGATGCAGCATTTTTTGTTGCATCTGCTTTTCTTTTTGCATCGTTTTTGTAGTTCTTTTCTTAATTTTGCTTGTGTTTTGTCTATTTGCATGTGTTTTCTTAAGCTGAGGGCGTTTGCCCCTGTCAACCACCTTAGGGGAAAGCCTTCTGCTTCCCTCCTGTTGCCTTAAATAGCTTTATTTTCCCAGTGTTCCTGGAGGCGACGGGAGGAGCTAGAGGGATTGATTGAGAGGCAAAGAGAGGCAGAGATAGGGAAAGCTAATATCACTGTCATTCAACATCTAATGCAACACCAGCACACACACACGCACACACACACTGATTTGCAGACATAAGTCGCTGCTAACACTGACATGCAGCCTGTTGGGACATCTATCTGTGGGCACCTTGTCTCCACACAGATTTCAGTCTTTGGTCCTCAGAACCTTTTAACGTCTCCTACTGGGACGCTTCTTCATTTGTCACTAAGGGGGCTTTCAAACAATCTGATTCATCAGCAAAAGGGTTCATGAGGAAGGTAATCTGTGGCTGATTTTTCCCCTCCCCCAGGCAGATGCATTCAAATACATTTTGACTTATCTGAAATATGTTTCTCAAAGTAAAAAAACAACAACTGATAACACAGCCCCCCCACACAGCAGCGCTTGTGGCTCAAGAACCAGACTCGTCACCTCCGCTATAGAGCGAATCAACGAGGCCACCAACAGGAACCTGCATCTGGAGAATATGATCCTCAAAAAGCAAGAAAATACCAACATGACATACAGAATACTCAGCACTTAGGTGATAGCATCCATACTGTAAGGAAACAAGAAATAATTTGCTCCTTAATTGTTTAAATACTTATCCACTGAATAATTATGCGGTCATTAGTAGATGCAAAAGGTTGTGTGAGGTTTTGTCCTTTCAAAAGATTTGACGTCTTAACGTTCAAGTTAGTCTAATGAACGCTGTGGTCGGTGTCTGTCAACCAGGGTTGTAATTATGCTCGCTTGTCACTTTTCGACTCTGTCTGTAGCTTAGCAACCTGCCACGGTGACGGAGCTAAAGTTGGCTCTCATTTGAATATTTCCCAGAAATTAAAAGAAAGAAAGAAACTCAGGTTGTTGGTGAAATACCAAGTGCAGAGTTGCATTTTCTAAATTGAAGGTCTCATCAGGACACCCCTAAAACAAATCTCTCACACACCTTCATCACAACGATGCAAATATGAAACTTTTTCAGAAAGCATGTTAGAGACATGAACGTGGGTAGGTTACATAATTACTGCGTGCCGTTAATAAATCAAAACACATGTTTAGGCCACTCCGCCCACTGAACACCCACTGATCTTATTTAAATAGAACGTGCTGTAATTATTATTATTTTTTTTTAAAGGTGCTAAGATATGGTGTGTACACGTTCATGTATTCAGAGTCTGTTGTGCAACTTTCTAACGATGATTTGTGATCGTGTTGTGCTGTAAGATATTTCTTACATTACAGTTTACATTTAGCTGACGCTTTCATCCATAGCAACTTACAATTGCTATGTATGTCAGAAGTTGCACTCCACTGGAGCGACTCGCCCACACCCAAGGCATGTGTCATGTTCACTGCGCCATCACCACCCCACCCTCTTACAGCATATGCAATGTATAAATGAGATATGTGTTAAAAGCAGAGGTGTGAGAGATGTCGCACTTGTTGTTCATCTTTGTTTTCTTCTTCATTGTTTTATTTTATGACTTATTCCCTTCTAGCACTATTCTTAATGCTGCACTATTTGCGTTACTGCTTTTGTGTGTGCACGGGCACAAACATCCAGAGATGGTGTTCACTTCCCGTACTCAAGTACAGATACTTGTGTTAAAAAATACTCTGGTAAAAGTAGAGGTACTGATATAACTTCTTTACTCAAGTAAAAGTAACAAAGTACAGGCTTGGAAATGTATGAAAGTAAAAAGTAGCCTTGCTAATGACAACCATTTTTTATGCAAAGCTACCTGGACCACACACACGTTACTAGAGAGCACGCTGAGAAACTTCAGTGGACATGGAGAAGAGGCTCTTTATGTCATTGGCCATATTGTAAATGGATGTCTGCCAACAGGCCGAAAACATCCCATATATGATTAATGTGACAGAGACTGGGACTCCAGGTTAAAAAGATTCTGACTGTGTAGCAAGATATGAATTCTATTCTGATTCTGTGAGAATTTACAGATCCAGTTTCTCTGTTTTAAATTCCCCTTAACATTTAAAGGAATCTACATGTATGTGTGTGTGCTCAAATATGGCTTCTGGAAAGACAATAAAAGATAAAATATGAATTATTAAACAGACATTAATGAAGAAGTTCCACTACCCTCTCCTACATCTCTCTCAGATAAGGCCGAGGATGATGGGAATGTCTTGCTGCTTGTCTGCCGAATCTCTGGGATCTCTGTTTTTTTCATTTTCAATCATGACGTCTATAAAACTATGTGCTAACGTTAGCGCCATCAAGTTACAATGATTTGCAGTTAGTGAATGCTGCCAAATCCGTCGAGTCGTCTTGTAGTGGTGCGTCAAGGGCAAAGTATTTTCCCATTAATCCAATTAGATTGAACTCGGTGTTGATGAGGTGAAAAATAATAACGGTGACTCAACTGAAATCATTTGAATCTAAAGTAACGAGCCAATTTTGTAAAATGTAAGGAGTAGAATGTACCAATATTCATGTTAAAATGTAAGGCGTAAAATTATAAAGCCGGCACAAAAATAAATAGTAAAGTAAAAATATCTGGAAAATCTACTTGAGTACAGTAACAAAGTATTAGTACTTCCCATCTCTATCACATAGTACAGATACATGTCCCACCATGACCATATTTGTAAATTACCCTTAAAACAATGTTTTGACATGTATGTGATTAAGACATTGACAGAGAATAGTATAAAGCCTATTATGAATTTACTTTAACAATTAGGACAAATGGCTTCCTCTATAATAATACATTAGCCGCTTTTCACGATAAAAAAATATCCATATCTGTAATTTTTGGCCCTTGTATTAGTGCTGTATTGTTTCTTCTCTTCTACGTGTATTGTTTCTTCTTCTGTCATGTTCTTTTGCAAAAACTAGCATAGTAACAACAATTGAAATGTTTTTTTGTCAAATAGCTGCAAAAAATTGGCAAATATTGTATTATTAGATATAACTAGAAATATTATAAACAAGTCATAAACTTGTTTATAATATTTATAATTTAATCCAGTGTTTTGTGCAATACCACCGGCTTATATTATATTATATGCTTCTACTATTCATTCATTATTACTGTTCACCATTACAACACCTTAATTGAATAAATACTGTATTATAAAATTCCTTTAACTATGTAAATACCGTACATATCCACACTCCTTATATTTATTTTATTCATATTTCTACTTTGATAATTAAATACTTCTTGCAACTGTAACACAGAATGTCCCTTTGGGGATCAATAAAGTATTTATGATTTTGATTAAACTTTATGACATAACGCTTCTTTCAGTAAGTGTCATTTGGTTTTGTTATGACAAGTTTTGGTTATGGTTATGGTTTGGGTTAGGGTTAGGGTTATGGTTGGGTTATGGTTCATGTGTCATAACTGTGTCATAACTGTGTCATAACTGTGTCATAACTGTGTCATGACAGTGTCATGTCACACTTCAATACCTTAAATTTCCTCAAGTAAAGTGTTTTTTTGCATTTTTTCTTCTTGTCTATTGGCTGTGTCACTGGTGATACCCAGTCAGCATAGACGTGTATGTGGTAACAAAAAGGCAATGCACACAAGTCAGTTAAAAAAGTAAAAAAAAATGTTGGTTCCGTTTGCATTGAGCCATGGATTACTTTTATAATGTTTATCAATTTAAAAACTGATTTTCCAAGTCCAAAAAGTCACAGTTTTGTCATAAAAGTGTTCATGTATAAAACAGTAAAATTACGTACTCAGTATTTCAACATTGCATGGGTGACATCTGGCTGAAGCTGAAGTGTTTCGTTCTCTGATGTAATGTTACTCACATGAGCAACATGTCTTGTTCTTTTGCTTCTCGGCTGTTAGAACTTTGCTGAGGTACGTCACATGTGTTGTGGAACACAGTGAAGCTAGCCAGCCAGCAAGCAAGCCGAGCATCTAGCATTATGATGTAAATTGTGAGAGACGAGCGGTTTCACACAAAACTAAGTAGTACCATGACAAACCGACAACAAACTATGACTTTCTTTACTCGCAAAATGCTCATTTAAATTGATGAACACCATATGTGTAATTCATGGCTCAGTTTAAAAGGGGTAAAAATGTACTACCATACATATTTTTTTTTCCAAAATAAGGTCCCAAGACAGAACAACGTCCTCCTCTCTATGGTCCCTGACTGCATCCTCACAGAGCTGCTAACATGGCTGCAGACCGTTATTGTCGTACTTTTTGATTGATTCATATTTCACTCAGATAACTTAAAAAACAATCTGAAATTATTCCAAAGTACCGCTCCGCTGTTGCTACTGTGAGACTTGTAGGAGAAAGTCATTTTTGACGTGTCATGGTAACATATGGTGTTCTCTCTGCTACTCCATCTGTTTTACTTCGCAGTTCTGCACTGCGTTTACTCTGCTCAAGGTGTGATCCAGGCACAAAATTCAGCCTAATGACCGAATCAAAATACAACATTTGAATACTAATAATATTACGAGATAACTAAGTAGTGATCATGTGAACAAAGTTTGATATCTCAAGATTATCGGGTCTGTCTTCTTTCTTAACTTTGGCTCTGTTTCCTTTCAGCTACAACACTGATTGTGCTTCTTCATTATTGTCCACCAACAGGGCTAAGTGAGACAAAATGGAAACTTGGCCCCTCAGTTGACTGATGGTTTTTATTGCGCTTGCTGTGTTTAATCAGTAGCCACACACACTTGCACACTCACAGAATCCTTGCCTTTGTCTCAATAAGCAGTACATGTGAGAACACTTGTTCTCCCTAACCTCGCTTGATATATTATGCATCACAGCTAAGCGTTTCTGTGTGTGAGTGTGCGACCGTGTGTTTCCACCTCGGCAAGCAATGCATTATGCAGTGAAACAGTAGGCAGATGCATGGGGTGCTAGGAACCTCATTGCCTTGTAAAATGAATGTGTGTGTGTGTGTGTGTGTGTGTGTGTGTGTG
>NC_045755.1:5488500-5489666 GCF_008692095.1 Etheostoma spectabile
TGTGTGTGTGTGTGTGTGTGTGTGTGTGTGTGAGAAAGAGAAGGTCAGTGGGGAATCTGGTGAATTTCTTTTGCTATGTGTTTTATTTCTCTCCAGCCATATTTCAGGGTCCCTGAGAGTGTGCGTTCTTCTACATGTGAATGTGAATACATGTATGTGTGTTGACATATGGAGCCGTGTGTGTCGAAAGCAGACTGATGTACAGTGACAGGGTCGAGAGTGTCGGAGGAGTTAGAAGATCGTCTAACAGCGATTACCTCGCTGCCGCTCTGCTGACTCCACACACTCAAACACACACTCGTTGTATGCCGGGTGCATGTTGTTCCTCGCAGAACAGGGAAGAGATTGACACTGAGAGAATCAATAATTTGTCACTAAATTAAAAGTAGCATTCATTCTAGTTATAATTGGTTTGAGGATTAATTGAGAGATATAAGTTAGTGACGACCACCACTGAGGTTACCTGTGAACACTAGTTTGCATTCTACAGAAGGAAATACACAAAAGTCATGATATCTTCAGGATAGTTTATCATTAATTTTGTGTCTAGAGCAATTTACAGTACATTTGATTACGATTTTCACACATGCCATCTCAGACATCTTTGCTAATTTCAAGAATCAGGCTAAACGTAAAACCAGGCAAAAAATGGCTTTACTACTCAAATCACACTAATTAATGCTTTTATATGAACAATCAAAATCATAGACTGCATTAGAATCTTTCATCGCATTGTTTTGATTTCAAGGCTTGCAACTTTACTGTTTTGAATCAGGCCCTATCTACAAATACTTGAAAAAGAATATTTTTCCCCTTCCGTTAATAAACAAAATGCTGTCCACACAAGCTTTTGTTTTACAAAGGATCTCTGTCCACACAAGAACACATAAACGACTCCAATCTCTCCTCGTCACAATAAGTCCAATACCAGAGAAGAAGATTCTGAGCCTGCTTAGTGAGCTTATTTACTGGTATTAACAAACTAAACAGTAGCTATTTTTTTTTCTCTATTTATACGTACTGTATGTGATACCTATTTATTTGAGATCTTTCTGGTCATACAGTATGTGGGACAACAAGGTGGAGGGGCTGCCTGCAATACTGGTAGCCATTGTTACCATCCCCGTCAGCAATGATGGTATTGTGTGTGTGTGTGTGTGTGTGTG